>NW_025814889.1:21257500-21520000 GCF_022079265.1 Lynx rufus | reverse complement strand
TCTCTTTGAAGGTTGTGTTTAAAGGGACTTGCCAAGTCAGGACAGAAGAGTGACAAGATAGAGACCCTGGTGTTTTACATGCTCAGCCCGGCTTTTCCGCTTCATCTGCACCGCACTAAAGGATGTGTTGAAGCATTGAATCCCACAAAAAAAGTGGCACGCAAAATAAAAGGTGCCACATCACAATGATTGCAGTGTTTTAACTGCGAGTGCCACACTACCCAACCCAGTTGAAACGCAGGTCTGTCTACACAGACGAAGAATGCGGTACAGTACTTAGATAACTTATCATTGAGTTGAAGTCTGCCTAACATTTGACTTTCTAATGAGTGTAATGAGATTACATGCCTGATAGAAGCATTTGTGCCAAAGCAACTTTCGTGTTTAATGGGGCTCGATTACAGGACAAAATCGAATTATTTTCTCTCGTTCCCAAATTCTGTCTCCAGTGTGAAATCTCCATCTTTTAGGGGGAGGGCCGGGAGAAGCTGCGTAGCCTGAAAGGGGTGAGAAGGGCCGTGACCAAGGGCCTCCTGGGAGCTCCGCGACCCAGAATCTCCGCGTGTCTGGCCGGGCCGCGCTTCGGGGTCGGGCTCGCGGCCTCGCTTTAATTGCACTTGGACGAGGTCCATGGCACCCGCGGCGCGCGAGGAACCCCTCGGTGGGTCTGAAACTAGGTTAAAGCAATTAGCATGCTGCCGACATATTGTCCTGCGGCAGGGCCGTGGGTACCGGGGGAGATTCGACGCTGTACCTTGGCTGACCAAGCCGCTGCCGGGAGGCGGAGGGGCACCTCGCCTCGGCCAGGCCTGCGCGGCGCGGGGACGGCTCACTGGAAGGCGCGCGCCCGCCGCGAGCGCGGGGCCTCGGGCTCAGAGCGGAGGGCGCCCGGAGAGCCTAGAAGGTGCGGGGCTGCCTCTCAGGAGACCAGCCACAGCCCGGGTTTCCAGGGCTTTCCGGGGGAGCGACCCGGGCCGCGCGCCCTCGCGCCTCTCCCCTTCGCTAGGGGGCGGCCCTGCTCCCTCCTCGCGAGGCTCGCCTTCTCCCCAGGCTGCTTGCCAAGGAAGACGAGATCATTCTCTTGGAGACGAGACGAAGTCAATTTCAAAAGTAACTTTTGCGGAAGTGCCGGGGGAGCGGCCCGTCTCCTCGCCTTACCTAAAAGACCCTGGATTGTGTTGGGAGGCATCCGAGGGGGGTCTCCCGACGTCGGCGTCCTGGTCTACCCCGTCTCCCTTGAAAGGAGTACTCGGGTCCACATACCTGATCCTGTAACTACAGGAGGGATGGGTCACCGGGGAGCTCACGAGCACCTCTTCCTCCCCAGCCCACGGAAGCACCATGACCCCCTCCCTCAGCCAGCCCAGAAACTAGCTTTTTGTTCCCACTGGACCCCACTCGCTCGCTTCAAGCACTACGGTGAGACAGGGCAAGGTGACCTTGGGTGAGTCAAACATCGTCTCTGAGCCCTCGCTTTCCCCTCTGAGAAATGGGAATAATAAATACGCCATGACCATTTGCCTCATAGGGTGTTTGTAGGGTAGGATAAATATAGGCCAAAGTTACTATTTAGGGCAAGGGATGCAGATAAGGGGCCCTCTCAGAGAGGTGGGGCCTAACCCTCTTACCCACTGTCAGCTAAATCTAACTGAAAGGTGGTTTCTTGCTAGATAGCTACATTTTGCATGGCTGGTTCAGTTATCTTTTACAAAGTTCATTCCTCTTTTTAAAAAGCTACCCCCCTCATGTATTAGACAAGTAACTTTTAGAAAAAAGTGTAAATAGCATTTATTAACATCGCTTAGAAATAAACCATATCTGGCAATAAATTAGCATGAAGTTGTCCGGCCAGAGTTCTTCCAACAACGCAGAGTTCTGCCAAAGGTGCTGGGGGGGAAATCACAGGCTATTGCATATTTTCAGAAAATCAGGATAAATTATATAAATTATATACTTAAAAAGAGATCGTCTATTTCATTAACTCGACAGGATAATAAATAGATAAATAACAAACAGTTGATTGCCTTTAGAAAAATGTGATTCTTAAATTACATTATTGATATTTACATGTACAATATGCACAGAGACAGAATCAGATCCTCAGGCGGGTCTGGGGCTTCTCAGGACACAAACTCAAAAGGCGGTTCGTTTTCTATGTTGTTGAAGGGAGATTTGCTGGTGAGTTTTCTGGGGTCCTCTGGGGTCCACACTTTGGCTGTTCGGATAATATTTTGTTCTTTGAGTTGCTTTTCATCAGTCCATGAGAGGGAGTGTCCTGCCAGGGGAGGGAGGCCATAATCCGGGTCGCTGGGGGAGGGGGACCCTGAGGAGGTGAGAAGAGAAAACAGACCATGAACGTCCAACTGTATTCCCAGCGATGCCCTCTCTGGTCCTTTAGGATCCCGTCCTGGGCGCCTCGGCCGAACGGGCGCGTCTTAGGTTTTATTACAACGACCCCCGCTTCCTCCACCCCTCGAGCCCCCCAGCGCCCACTCCCCGGAATCCCTGGAGCTGCAAATCTGCCGGAGACGCACGCCCTCCCAGCCGCGGTCAAGTGGCAGAAGGACCCTGCCGAACGCCGACTCGTGCTCAAGGTCGCCGGTGCCGACGGACCCTCTAACTGTCCGTCGCTCGGCCGGTGGGTCCGTTCACCCAGCCCCTCCGGGACCTTCCCGTGCCCGTCCCCGTCTCCCCGAGCTGGGCTGCGGACGCACTTACGGGTGCCCCGATGGCAGATGATGACCTTCTGGGTCTGGCTGCCCGGGCTGTCCCCGCCCAGGCGCCCGCCGCCGCCCGGCCCCCCGCCGCCGCCCGCGCCGCCGCCGCGCAGCGGCAGGTCGGCCTGCACCAGCTCGCTGAGGAAGTTGATGTAGCCGATGGCCAGGCGCAGCGTGTCCACCTTGGAGAGGCGCTTCTCGTAGGGCAGCGTGGGGATGTGCGAGCGCAGCCCCTCGAAGGCGTCGTTGATGGACTGCATGCGCCGCCGCTCGCGCACGTTGGCCGCCTGCCGCAGCTGCTGCAGCTCGGCCTCGGAGCGCACCCGCCGCCGCCGCCGCGCCGCCGCCGCCGCCGCCGCCGCCGCCGCCCCGCTCAGGCCGCGCAGCCGGGCCTCGGGGGACAGCACGGCCGCCCCCGCGCACGGGTAGGCCAGGCACGCGGGCGGCGAGCCGGGCGAGTAGGGGAAGCCGCCGGGGGGCGCCCCTGCGTCGCAGCAGTAGCCGCCGCCGCCGCCGCCGTCCTCCGGCTCGCCGGGGCCCCCCGAGGGCGGCGGGGCGAGCGCGTGCGGGGCCGCCGAGGGCGCGGGCTGCAGCAGCAGGCACGCCCCGTCGCGGTAGCAGTACTCGTGCAGCTGGTGGCTGAGGAACTCCACCTCCGCCTGCTCGTCCGCCAGCAGCTCATCGCCGTCCTCCAGCGGGTCCCGAGAGGACTGGTCGGTGAAGAAGTCCTCCTCGTCAAAGTAAGGAGACGGGAAGGCGTCCAGGCCCCCGGGGAAGTGCTCTAGCAGCACCGCGTCCATGCTCCGTGCCGCCGCGGGCCCGGGGCGGGGGGCGGCTGAGGTGGTTCCCGGGATGTTTGACGTTGCAGTTCTGGCTCGAGAGGCAGCCCCCTCCCTCCGGGCTGGTGCGCCAGAGGCGGTGAGCGCTGCCCGCCCGCCGCCCGCCCCCCGGCCTCCCTGGAGTGTCCGCGGCCGCTCGGCTCTGGCGGGCGCCCGCGCTGCGCCGGGGAGGGCCGTGGCCGACTTGCTGAAGCCGAGGGCCGGCACGCGAGGATTCTTATAACTACATCCACAGGCGCGTGCCAGGGACCCGCGGCGCCAGCCAATCACCGAGTGCGGGGTGCCGGCGGGAGGGGGGGCAGGGAGGCCCCGTCGGCGGCGCCGGGGCCCGGGCGGCTTCGCTCCCAGTGGGAGCTCCCGGGGCGAAGAGGGGGCGGGGCTCGCGCGGCCCGGGGCCCCTCGCGTCCCTCCCCGCCCGCTCCTCCGACGAGCGCCTGCGGGGCGCGGGCCTCCGGGGGTCCCTGCGGCCCTGGGCGCCCGCCGCTCGTCTCCCGCGCGCTGCGCGAAGCTGGGCCCTTCCGCGCGGGGGCTCGGACGCGGCGCGAGGCGTCTGCTCGCAGCCACCAAAGGTCCCATGGGTGCGCGTCGGCGGCGCAGGGTGCGGAGCGGATTGCGGGCGGAGCTCGGGGGTCCGGGGACAAACGCCGGGCTGTCCGGCGGGGTGCATTCGCCGGCCCCTTGCGCGCGCCGGCCTCCCGCCTGAGTTTCGCTGGGTCTCCTCTCTCATCAGCGGACTTTTCAAGGACTCCTGTAAAGTTTGCACGGTGTGTGCGGGTGGGGTGGGGAGGCGACGCCGTGCAGCTCCCACGCGTTCCAGACTCAGGCCGGAGTCCAGGGGCGCGAGCCTTCGGCCGGTCTCCCCTCCCCTCCTTTACCCCGCCTGGGAGAAATAGATGGGGACACTGGAGAGGCTGCCTTGGAGAGCGGCTCAGTGGGGCACGTTTCTGCGCAGACCCTAGGGGTTCGGAGCAGTAAAACCTGATACAAAAGGAGTCCAATGAATCCGGAGGGAGGGCATGGAAGTTAAAGGGCGAGTGTGAACCCTTTCAAAGCCTGGGTCCCTCACCTTTCTGACTGGCCACCGGGACTGTCCCTGAATGATTTTTTTTTTTTTTCTTTCTCGACCTTTAAAAAAAAAAAAAAAAAAAACCCAAACACAAAACCTGTGTGCTATGGCCCATGACACGCTTTATCACAGCCGCCGATGCAACTCGAATTCTTCAGTGTAAGAGTAACAAAGAAACACTTTCAAGGTCGGGGCAATTCCTGGAAAAAGCCAAGCTCCAACTCGCACCCCGGGAGAGCAAAGTGGCGCACGTTCTCTGAACAGAAGACTGAGAGGCGAGGGCTTCGTGGGTCAGCCGCTTCCTTTTTCAGACACTTGTCTCACCAGAGGCTTCTAGGGCGTTTTCAGACTCCTCTCAAAATCCAAGGCCGTGCCTTTTAAGAACAGCGATTTCAACACGCTTCTTGGTTTTAGACCTTACACTGTTTCCAACTCAACTGCTGTGACCCAAAAGGTAAGGGCAAAAATTACGTACGGTTAGAAGACCAGAGATTAATGTCAAAAACTCCAAACAATTTTAACCCAAAGACTTACTGTTTTACAGCAAGTTCTTTCCTGTGTCAGCCTGTGCCCCTTCCCGGTGAGGTGGCAATCCATAACGCTGGTGCAAACGTGGCCGCGTACCCTGTGTCCGACCTGAGTTGCAGTTTCGTGCGTCTAGATTTATCTGTCTCACCTCAAAGAGAAGGAAGCTTTTGGGGAGTGGAGGGTCAAGACCACAGATCTAGCCAGCTGGTGGTGTGCACCCAGTTCTCTTTACATTTAAAAGGCCCTCATCCCTTTCCCTCACTTGGTTGGACTGAAATTAAGTGGCAACATGCTCTTGGATCAGTCGGAGGACTTGGGAGAATAATAAATGATCAGACTCCAAAGTCTTATCCAAAATATTGCTAACCAGTTCAGTGAAGGCTGGAATCCAGCCTACAAAGGCGGTCTCTTGGAGAGGCTGAGGGGCCTTCTCTGATTCATCCAGGTGGCTTTGGAGAAAGTGGTTATGTTGGGGAGGGAGCTGGGGGTCCTGGGAGTCAGTAGGCGTGTATATGGGTGTCTTTTTACCCTGTGTGATTTTAACAGTTAGCTTCCACACAAAATCATCCCACATAGGCTCAGTGAGTTTGTGGTAGAGTACAGAAAATTACCTTGGGCACCTAGGTGAGCTAATGGGAAACGAGCTGGAAACCTTACTGCCCCATGAGGCTGAGCAGAGCTAGTGTGGACATTCTGGGCAGTTCTCGGGCTTCGTGGACGAGCATGGGATGGGAGGAAAAGACAGGATAGTCACGTGTTCCAGACATAACCCTCTTCACCCTCTTGTTCCTCACCCCCACCATGTCCCCCTTAAAGAATCACCGACTGTCTGGAGACCACTCCTGTTGGGACCAAGGGCTAGGCCTGCAGAGACTGGGATACTGGTGTGGGCATGCATGTAAGTAAGACAGGATGGTTCTTTTCTCTAATAAAAAGAAGAAAGACTTCACCACTAATAAAGGACATTTTCTCTGGGTCACTGGAGGTCCCAACAGTGTGGACGGCTGCCCTCCGCCTCAGGAAGCAACAGGTTGGTTGAGGAAATGGCCGGAAGCCCAGCTTTCACTCCAGCCCCTCCCTCCACTCTTCGTGGATCCTCTGGGCACACGGAGAGGGACAGGGTCAAAAGTTTGCAGGTGTCCTTCGTGAAGAGAGGGACAGAGCTGGTCCCAGAGCTGTGAGCCTCCTCACCCCTGCTAAGGCCCAGCATCCTTCTCCTCCCACAACATCTCTGTCCTCAGAAGAGATGTTCCCTGACATCCTGAGAAATCCCTGCCTCATTATAAACTAACACCCATCCGCTAAGGTCAGCAGTGGCAGGGGCAATTGCTTCTTTTTAGTTACAATACCGGTGAGGCCTCGTGATTTTTTTTTTTTTTTCAAGTCTTTCCAGAGTCGCTCAGTGCCACCTGCTGCCCCGGGGCCCAGTTGACTCCTCACACACTCTGTCGGGGCTGCCTAGGAGCCTCATACGTCTTCAAGGTTCTCGGTTCCAGAACTTCTGGCAAGGCCCACTGGGCACCGAGGAAGCCTTGCTGCCCCCACCCCACCGTGCCTCTCAGCTCTCTCCCTCCCAGGAGTCTCAAGGACCCACATACTTGTTCATCTGCATATTTGTTAATCCGTTTCCCATCAAACCCTTCTAGCATCTTGCCCTAGCTTTTGGGAGCAACGACTGGAGAGTTGGAGCCCAGGCCCCCCCTGGCTCTTTCCCGGGATGAATTTCGGGCAGACATCACTAATGAAGAGTGGGGCCTCCGGGCTCTCCATCCTTCAACTTGCCCTTCGTCTGTGCCCATGGGGTCTGATGCCTGCTGGGTGTATGTCCTCCCTGCTGGAGCCCAGCCTCCCCAGAAACCAGGGTGGGGGGGCAGCTGTCCTGCCCCTCACACTACCCCACATTCCTCACTTAGTGCTTGCAAGCAGGTACTTGTGGATGTGACTCATTGTCCGTCTCCCAGCTGGAAAATGGGTCCATGTGAATTCCTCGTGACCCAGATTGTCCCCTTCCTCTCTAATAAACACAGAGGTGGTATTAGGTGGTGGTTTGTAATCTCCTGTATCTGTTTCTTTCTTTGCTTCTCCTCCTCCCTGCCCTTTTCTGTGAAACCTTTTCTTCTCTCCACTTTAGTGCCGTCAGCAACCCATTCTTTTAATGTTTATTTTTGAGAGCGTGAGAGAGAGTGGGGGAGAGAGTGGAGGAGGGGCAGAGAGAGAGAGAGAGAGACCGAGGATCCAAAGCAGGTGCCGTGCTGTCAGTGCAGAGCCCGATGTGGGGCTCGAACCCATGAACAGTGAGATCCTGACCTGAGCCAAAGTCAGACGCTTAACCGACTAAGCCACCCAGGTGCCCCAGCAACCCATTCTTTATCCTTCTTCTGCTAGGAAAGGATTTGAAAAATAGAATCATGGGATTAATGGTGAAAGGTTTCTGAGGCCCAGCAGGGTTCAGTGACTTCCCTAAGGTCACACAGCAGGTTACTTCAGCCCAGTGGTGGTTCCACTGGCTGCTGAGAGCGAGTTCCAGCCTTGCTTATACCCATTCATAAAGGGTAGGTTTATATTGGTGTGCAAAGGAGTCAGTCCCGGCCCTGTTCTAAATCTGCCCAGATTACCAGGTACCACCTTCCTGGCCTCCCCAACTCTCCGGAGTCCTGGCTGCACTTTGGATACCACAGCGCCTCCTGAGTGCTGAGGGAGGAATCACTGAATGGTGCTATTCCTGGCCTAAGACAAAGTATGCAAAATTAAATATGGGATCATGGGGCTTTCTCTGGCCCCAAAGTCACACTTTATTGATTATGGATGGTTTTTCCACTGAGAAGGCCCCCTGCGATCATGTGACATTGCGTTCCATCCTGGAAATGATGGGCCTTGAGGATGCTTGACCCAGCTTACAATGCTTTCCTTGAACTACCCCTGCCTACATCACCATGCCTCTCCTGTACTTTTCACTCCGTCTGTAATTAACGTTCCATTTCTCCAGATGCCCTGAGGACTTCTCTCTGGTTTTCTTTGTTTCACTCCTATGGTCCTTTCCACTAGTCAGAGCTCCTGGAATTGTTTAGAAGGCCTGCAATTTATTTTATACTAAGATAGGTAGAAAGAGTAATACGAGTGCTAGGAAAGGTAGGAACGGGCATTTTGGAGGACTTGCAGACGTGTTTATCATTCGCCCTCATAATTCTGCAACCTGAAGAGTGTCCTCCTTACTTCAGCTGGCGAATAAGCAAGGCTCAGCCTTCGGTCCACGGTTGCATGGCCGGTATGAGAAGGCGTCAGAATGCAACCCCAGGTCTGCGTGGTTTTGTATCCAAAATATGTTACATAGCATCTTTCTGCCCCTCCTTTGTCTCTACGCCTAATGTAGCTGATTTAATATGATTTTCACGTGGATTGCCTGATTTGCATCTAATGCAGCACCTTGATACGCTGCAGGTATTGTTATTATTTGCAAATACTAAGATTCAGATACGCTAAGTAACTCTGGGCGTAACACAGCTGCCAGCATTGAGCCACAAGTAGAAATAAGTAGATTTGTAGCACCAGGTGAGATGTCAGAATTGTTTTCCAGATTTTGCCGTCAAACACTCTATCTACTCTGAGGCTTCTCGGCCTGAAAAACAAACAAATGAACAGACAAAACCCAGCTGGGCCATGTCCCATTTGGGAATGAGGGCAGGAGATACAGGTCTGTCGTGAAACACAGAGAAACTCCAAATGCTAAACACCCACCTCCTTCCTTCTTGACTTTACATTTCCCATTGTTAAACATTAATCTTTTGAGGGAGAAACACCAAAATGCTGATATAATTATCCAAATAAGTGTTTTCCGTCATGCCAAGGTTTATTTGATGAATAGCAAAGCTTCTGAGCTCTGTCCTTCAGTCCTGTTATTCTGAAAGGTGTTTGACCTTTTAATGTAAACACCAAAAATCATTATTACCAGACTTGGCCTCCACAGTGAGCAGTGAAAAGAAAAAAATAATAATAATTTAATAGAAACGGGAACTTTGGGCTTTTTTTTTTCCTGTTCGTTTCTCGTCAAAGCTGTCTGTGTTTTCTGGCTTCGTGTCAGTCTGTTGGGCCTTAAGTGGACTGTGGTACATCCATATAGTGGTATATTCAGCAGCCTTACCAAAGGAAAAGAATGCTTTAGGTATAGTGATATGAAATGATCTCCAAGATACATCATTAAGTAAAAGGAGCAAGAGGGGTTAGTATGCTCCCACTTACATTTAAAAAGGAGGACAGTGAGGGGGCACCTGGGTGGCTCAGTCGGTTGAGCGTCCGACTTCAGCCAGGACACGATCTCGCGGTCCGTGAGTTCGAGCCCCGCGTCAGGCTCTGGGTTGATGGCTCGGAGCCTGGAGCCTGTTTCCGATTCTGTGTCTCCCTCTCTCTCTGCCCCTCCCCCGTTCATGCTCTGTCTCTCTCTGTCCCAAAAATAAATAAACGTTGAAAAAAAAAATAAAATAAAAAATAAAAAAGAGGACAGTGAAGGGGCACCTGGGTGGCTCAGTCAGTTGAGCGTCAGACTTCGGCTCAGGTCATGATCTTGATGTCTGTGAGTTCAAGCCCCACGTCAGGCTCTGTGCTGACAGCTCAGAGCCTGGAGCCTGCTTCAGATTCTGTGTCTCCCTCTCTCTCTCTGCCCCTCCCCCACTCATGCTCTCTGTCTCTCTCTCTCTCTGTCAAAAATAAACATTAAAAAAAATCTTTAAAAAGAGGACAGTGAGTATATACGAGTGTATCTGGGCAGGCATCAAATATCTCTAGGTGGATACATAGGAAACTGATGACGTCAGTCGCATTGAGAAAGGCACGGAGTGGCTAATGGATAGAATTTTTCCTTGTAGACTGTTTAGGATCTTTTGATTTTTGAAATATGTGAACAGATATGCAAAAACGTAGTTTTGAAATTGATGAACTTTTTTTAAAGAAAATGTTTGGATTGTGATCTCTTCATATAAGCCCTGGAGGAGCTCTCCAGAGAGAGCGGATATCAGCTTGTGCCGGTCAGCAAGAACCTTCTCGCAAATAGGACAAATGAGGGCTGGCAGGGGCAGGCAGGCCCAGGGTGCCCTGCCCGTGGGCCAGGTCCTGCGTGAGCCCCTTCCGTAATCATCTAAGTCCTCCATGCAGTGTGGTTGAAACGCGGTGGCATTGCATCAGATGTTATCTGCTGCATGAAATCAATATCAACAAGATTTATCGGGATTCGACAATATAAAGGCAACTTAAAATTACTAGGTACTCAATAAAACCACCACATTGCCTGCATCGTGCACAGTCCCACAGCCCTGAGGTGACTACTGTTAACATTTTGGTCCCTTTCCTTCCATGTTTTCCTAATTTTGTACCTTGCATTTTTCACTTGGCTGATGCCATCATCACTTCCCCATGTCTTTGCTGACAGGCTTTAACAGCGGCGTGACGGTTGAGCACCTGACTTTACCCCTGTACGATTTCGCTTTCACCTGAGAACGGCTCACTCCTGGGAAGTCAGAATTGAGATCATACTTCCTGCCTTTCTTAGAATACCTCTGTGTTACGTCTGTGGTCTGACTTTATTCCTTACTTGGCAGGCCACGATTTTGATGCCCTTAGGATTTGTTGCTACTTCCTATCAATAAGACCTTACCTTCTACTCGGTGGTCCTGTAGGTGTTGGGGAACTGAAGTGGTCTTCTTATTATCGTTGCCTTAAAATCCTGTGTAGAGCAAACATTTTTCCTTAGCTGAGTTAACCTTCCTCAAAGAAGCTTATGGCAAACCGTGCTTAGTTCAAGCAGGAAAGTGCCTACTGATAACGCAGGAAACATCAGTTATTCGGGAGAGCCGCCCCAAGGTCCAGGAGGCCAACTTTCATGCTTGTGTGTTCCGAGAAACCAGCCCCCTGCATATAGCTTGCGTGCCTCAGGTTTTGCCACTACAAGACCCTTCTCAGGGTCTTAAGCCTCCACTAGAGATTTAAGCCCGTTTCTGTGACCTGGAAAGTAGCCCCTCACTTTCCACTGCAATCCCTGGGCATGAAGCCGGAGAGGCTGGGTAGCACAGAGTTCACGAGTCGACACTGGAGGCTGGATTCCAGTGGCTCTGCTACCCATCGTCTGTTTGGGCAACGCAGTGAATCGATCTGTGCCTCCATTTCTGCATATGCGAAAGGAAATAATAACGCTACTGTCTCATTGCATAGCGTGAGAGTCAAGTGCAATATAAATACAGGGCCAGGCACACAGTAGCGGCTGGTCAGTAAGTGGCTTCGCAGGGGTAGATGCTCAGTAAACACTGGTGGAACGGACAAGGATAGACGGTCAGTGGGAAGCAGAAGTCTTAATACCCAGATGGGAGTCGTTCTTATTGGCTTTGCCGGCCAACCTCTACTCGGTCCCCAGGGGGAGAGTGGACACGTATCAACAAATGGATCAACAAATGCTAAGCTTCAGTCCCCATTGACACGAGGAGGTGCAGCTGTTCTCAGAACTTTTGGGGGCAGTTAGGATTGGGCTAATAGTTGTAGCCTTTTGCTATAGTTTATAGTCTTTTGCTAATGCTCATGGCTATACGGTGGGGGCTAGAAGAATGACCCATTTATACACTGTGGCCCATGGAGAAAAGCCTGGAAAGGGGCAGAGCAAGACCCCAGCACTCGACTGAGGGTGTTCACGGAGGCCAAGCTGTCTGTCCTGTTTCTCTTCCGCAGGAGCCTCTCAGAGACACTGGTTAGACCCACACTGAGACCTGGCATACGAGAGTGGGGCGGGGGCTGGATTTCCCCCTCACGCCTCCATTCTTACTGGCCCTTTGGGGAAACCAGAGGTCTTTCCTCACCTGGAAGGAAAAATCAGGTGGGCCTGTTCTATGCTATAATCTCTCCACGGTCTGCTCATGCCCGTCTAATCAGTGGATTAGAGCCTTTTCCACTCTTCGTAACAAGGGATGTTTCCATACCCAGGAATCTGATTGTCCTGGTGAGAACCTCTCATTAGAGCTCTCATTTCCATGGACTTTGGATTTCCTGGATCTGTATTTCTTAAATTAAAGCTCCATAAATTATGACTTTTTTTCATTTTTTTGTGGCCTTGTGTAGATGATCGTTTTATTTTATTTTTTTCCAATATATGAAATTTATTGTCACATTGGTTTCCATACAACACCCAGTGCTCATCCCAACAGGTGCCCTCCTCAATACCCATCACCCACCCTCCCCTCCCTCCCACCCCCCATCAACTCTCAGTTTGTTCTCAGTTTTTAAGAGTCTCTTATGCTTTGGCTCTCTCCCACTCTAACCTCTTTTTTTTTCCTTCCCCTCCCCCATGGGTTTCTGTTAAGTTTCTCAGGACCCACATAAGAGTGAACACATAGGGTATCTGTCTTTCTCTGTATGGCTTATTTCACTTAGCATCACACTCTCCAGTTCCATCCACGTTGCTACAAAGGGCCATATTTCGTTCTTTCTCATTGCCACGTAGTACTCCATTGTGCATATAAACCACAATTTCTTCATTCATCAGTTGATGGACATTTAGGCTCTTTCCATCATTTGGCTACTGTTGAGAGTGCTGCTATAAACATAGATGATCGTTTTAAAATGACAACAAAGTATGAGCATATTCTGTTCCATCTGGATGACCACCCTATAACCTGGCCTGCTTTTGAACTTGGAGCCTGAATTTGAATTAACATTCAAGTTTAAGACTGTGGTGGTACCAACAGAGAGGCTATTTTAACTGCTAAAGAAAACACACAGACATTGTGCCTCCGCCCAGAAAAGACTAACTAACCACAACACAGGCTAGACAAACAAAGCCGTTATGGTAGTTTCCATGATAAATTAATTAATTAACGTGGGGGAGAAATGAATACACCGTAGGGACCAACATCACGTCAACTTTGTGAATGGTGAATGTCGTTACCACAAAGTCATATCGTCGGTCGCATTAAGGTTAGTTTGAATTTTATTGACTTCTAGATTAAAAAGAAATCAAAGAACAACACACATCTAGAGTGGATGCCAACTTTATATTAGCAAATATTTAAGCAATTTCATATTAATTTAAGCTGATGCTGAGGGCCCATAAAAACTTACCTTTTAAAATATTTTTTAAGTTTTATTTATTTATTTTGAGAGACACAGAGACAGTGTGAGTGGGGGAGGGGCAGAGAGAGAGGGAGAGAGAGACTCTCAAACAGGCTCAGCACTGCCAGCGCAGAGCCTGACGTGGGGGCTCAAACTCATGAGACCAGAAGATCGTGACCTGAGCTGAAACTGAGAGTCGGACGCTTAACCAACTGAGTCACCCAGGCGCCCCCCCCCCCATAAAAGCTTTTACCGGTGGTTGTTTTGGTTTTTCTGTGAAAAGCGTTGAGATCATGCGTATGTAAGGGCAGATACACATATACGTGCCTATACATGTATACGTACATAACATATATCCAAAGCTGGGGAACCAGCTTTATTGAGATATAGTGATATATCACTCTATCACACTATATACGTTTAAAGTGTACCATGTAATGAGTGCGTATGCTTATATTCTGTGAAATGTTTACTCACAGTAAGGTGAGTTAAAGGTATGAATGAGAAGTGATATCACAGGCATTAAAAAAAAAAAAAAAAAAACTGAAGGGTTCTCTTCCACTGGTATGTCTTACCTGGAGCCCTGCTTGTCTATATAAAGGAATCGATTTAAGACTTTGATTGTCTCCAGTTTTTTTTGACTGCACACCTTGCATTATTCTGGATAAAGGTCTGACTTCTTTAACAAATATCTAAAGATAAGAGCGATTAAGATATTACATTTAGGGGTGCCTGGGTGGCTCAGTCAGTTGAGCGTCCAGCTCTTGGTTTCGGCCCGGGTCATGATCTCATGGTTCGTGGGATTGAGCCCTGCTCCGGACTCTGTGCTATTGGTGTGGAACCCACTTGGGATTCTCTCTCTCTCTCTCTCTCTCTCTCTCACTCTGTCTCTGCCCCTCCCTCTCTCTTTCTTCCTCTCTCTCTCTCTCAAAATAAATAAATAAGCCTAAAAAAATTACCTTTATATCTCTCTCATGTAATAATCCAAGCATAAGCAATCTGAAGTTTATAAGAGACTAAATGGGCTGGGGTCAAACTTCCCTGTGACTTGCTACTTTGTCTTCCTGAAACATGCTTCCGAATCCCAGGTCTAGGATGGCCGCTCCAGCTCCCACCCTTATATCTGCCTCCCAGCCACCAAGAAGAAGGAAAAACAAAAGGCACACTCCTTTCCTTTTAAGAACGTGACCTGGGGGTGCCTGGGTGGCTCAGTCAGTTAAGCCTCCGACTCCTGATTTCAGCTTGGCTCATGATCTCCCGGTTCTTGAGTTCAAGCCCCGAGTCAGGCTCTGTGCTGATAGCACTGAGCCTCCTTGGGATTCTTTCTCTCTCTTTCTCTCAAAAAAAATAAACTTAAAAAGCAAAGCAAAACGAAACAAAACAAAACTTGAAGAACATGACCTGAAGTTTGCACACATCAAAGCTGCTGACATTCGGTTGGCCTGAGCCATCACATGGCCGCTGTTAGCTGCAAGGGAAGCTGACAATATGGTCTTAAGTGGGTAGCCAGTGGTCGTCCTGGTTAAAATTTGGAATGCTGTTAAATAAGGAGAGGAAAACACTGTGCGTGTGTAGGGAATAAGATAGGCTGTGCCTCACATCTTATCACTACCGTGTTTGAGCACGTACTCTAAATGTGAATTTATGTATATTTATGCATTTAAAATTGCATAGAAATAAGACTGTATTAATATATTGCATACATTTATAAACATGTATAAAAAGAAATTTTTAGGAAGATGAGAAAAAAATATAATTAAAGTTCTAAGATTTTTCCTGTAGTCCAATGGAACATCTTGTTCACTTTGGAGACTGCTGGTCTATATAATGCCAATCAGTTACGTTTCTTTTTTAAAGCCGAAGTGTCTTATTATTATTTTTTTTTGCATCATTATATAGAAAGATAAACAATGTGGAAATACTGAGACAATGTGAACACGCTTTCTTTCAAGTCTCAATTTATCCCTTTAAAAACACATTTTGAGGGGTGCCTGGGTAGCTCCGTCTGTTAAGCGTCCGACTTGGGCTCAGGTCATGATCTTGCAGTTTGTGGGTTCGAGCCCCATGTGGGGCTCTGTGCTGACAGCTCAGAGCCTGGAGCCTACTTCGAATTCTGTGTCTCCCTCTCTCTCTCTCTCTCTCTGCCCCTCTACTGCTCATGCTCTGTCTGTCTCTCTCTCTCAAAAATAAACATTAAAAATGCCATGTTTTGAGCATCAACTGCGTTCAGTCACCGTGTTAAATGTTGGGGATACAGAGATAAATAAAATGCAGTCTCTCTGACTTAAGACATCCTTGGGGTAGTTGGAGAGGGAGCGATCGTTTCAATCCAGCGTAGTAAGGGCTATTGTGGAGGGTTAGGGGATCAGCGCGAGAGGTTTGTAAGGAGAACGATACTGTGTTAGGCAAGTCTTGAGTGAGTCTAATCACACAGGAAGGGGCAGAAACGTGTTGCTGGGAGTTTGAATACACTTACAAAAGCCCAAGGCAGGCAATCGCCCGTGGTTTTCCCTGCTTTAGGGGAGTGGGTGCCAGCAAATCCATGGGATGTGACAGGCCGGGTCTCCAGCAAGCCCACGGTCAGTGCATTTCACTTTGCCTTTTTGGGTCTCCTTTCTTAGCCGTGCCTCCGCTCCGGCACGGAGTGGCCTCCTGATGACCACGTCTATGCCCCACCAAGACCCGTGTCCTCAAAGAATGTCCGGTGCTCCAAATTATCCTTTCTGCCCTCTTTAAAAGCAGATTACTTCAGGGCCATTGATCTCAGCCAGAGGCCATAAAGGAAAACATCTGCTCCACTAAGGTGTGAGCCTCCCATAGCAACCGAGGGGTCATCTCTCTGGCATGTTTTAGTGCCCTTGAAAGGTAATGCCATAAATCCCAGGGACGAATTTTTAAAACGTGGCCTTCTTGCAACATTTTGGGAGGAGTCGGAGATTTCCTGAAGCCCCTGGAATCTCTCACCTTTATTTAGTCTTTGCCAGCCTTGGAAGCCTCTTTCTCTGTATTTTCCTCAGGGCAGAACCCCTTCCTTTCTCACACGGGTCCTCGTGTCTTTTTTTTCCAGATGCTTGAAACCTACCCGAGCACAAGCCCATTGTAAAGATCCAAGAGAGAGTAGGAAAATGGGTAGAGATTCCTAATGTGGAATGTGTGGGAGTAGGAAAATGTGTAGGAGATGTCTTGGGTGAAACTAAGGACAAAGCTGCCGATGCCTCGTCCATTTGACTCCTCGCCACCCTGATTTAAAGTGAGGTGAGAGCTTTATGTTGACACTGGCCTTAGAGGCCCCCAGTACTTAGCGCTTTTCCTCTTCGGCTGGGCAGATCTGAGCAGAGAAGAGGGGAAGGCACAGAAGGATCATGTTAGGTATTCTAGGTGCTTTACAATAAGGGTTAACCCGAAAAGCGTCCACTCTTAGGTCGCCACCTGTGTGGTGAGCTGGCAGGACAAGCTGTGGATCTCTGTGTCTTCTTCCAGGCAGGTGACAGATAAGCTTGTGGCTTCCCCACTGTCTTTGGGGTGAGCTGTGGGTCTGGGGTAAATACGAGATGAGTAGAACGAACATGGCGTTTCTGGGAAGAAGCGCTAAGAGCCGGCGTGCCATTTGCTTTTCCTTCCAGAAGCAAAACGTCTGTCAGCCTGGGACCTTGAGTGACTGTGATGCACAGGGTCCCCCTGAAAACCCTCATGGAACAGGGAACCTGGACTGGAAACTTCTAGTTGGGTTCAGCCACTGAGATTTGGGGCGGCTGCTGCTGCATAACCTGGCTTAACCTGATACACCTGTCTTGCAGCCCTTTACCTTGGGTCACTGTAGACATAACTCAGTACGTTAGCATACTAGTTTAAAATCTGATTCCAGCTCACAGAAAACAACTTGAACTACCTTAAACATTTAAAGACGGCTATGGCATGGGATACCGGGCGATTCTGGGAATCCAAGAGCAGGAATTTAGCGAGGCCTCGGGAAGGCAGCAGGACGGGGTGTCTTGGATACTGGAAACTCTGATGTCCGGTCTCTCCTTCTCCCTTTGGTCACAGAACCCCACAATGTTAGCTGGACACACGGGCACCCAGCATGAAAACTGCATTTTCCAGTTGCTCTTGTAGCTCAGTGTGGCTTTGAAACTAACTTCTAACTGATAGGTCGTGAGCAGAAGTGATACTCCCTTTGGGTGCTCGATCTCTGGGGAAGAACGCGCCCTGTGTTGCCACTTTCCCTCTTTCTACTGGGTGGAATACGGATGCAATGGCAGCTGCTGGAGCAGCCACTTTGAACTACGAGATGAAAGCTAGAGGTTGAGGATGTGTGTGCAGCTAGACAGAAGGAGTCTGAATCGCCCACGTCATTTAGACCCCACACCAAGCCTGGAGTGCCTGTCCAGTTTTGTTTTGTTTTTGTGAGAAACAGAATTCCGTCCCATCTGAACCACTGTATTTTACCCTGTTTTATTTATTTATTTTTATTTTTTTATTTTTTAAATAAATTTTATTTATTTTTGAGACAGAGAGAGACAGAGCATGAACAGTGGAGGGACAGAGAGAGAGGGAGACACAGAATCTGAAACAGGCTCCAGGCTCTGAGCCGTCAGCACAGAGCCCGACGCGGGGCTCGAGCTCACGGACCGTGAGATCATGACCTGAGCCGAAGTCGGACGCCCAACCGACCAAGCCACCCAGGCGCCCCAATTTTACCCTGTTTTATAGAGCAGCCTAATTTGTATCCTAGTCAATGCCTCATGATCCGGAAAGATGTCTGGACACTCTCTCCATCTTTCCTGTGCCTCATTTTGCTCCCTCTGCAACCTCTGCTTGGCTCTTATGTCTATGGGGCAGTTTTCTCTGCTTTCTAGTCTTTTTGTGGAAAAAAATGGCTGCTTCTGAGAAGCACCATGTTCATCTGTGTGGCAAATATTTATCGAGAACCCATTCTGTGCCAGGAATGGTGATAAGCACAGGTGACAGAATGATAAATACAGCAGATCTTTTTTTCACGGAGCTTACCGCCTACTGGGGATAGCAAATAGAGGTTGAAATAAATGTGAAACAGACAAACAGGGAATGGTTGTCATGGCTTTATAATAAAAGAACTTTATTAAGGATGAAGTAAAGAGAGGTGATGAGAATGGAAAGGTAGGCAGGCCCTAGATTAAGAAAGACCTTGTAAGCTGTATTAAGGGATTTGGCATAACACAGACCAATCATCTCCAGAGTGGATAAGAAGATCCACTGGAGTATGAGAAGAAAATATTGAATTATAATCTATATCTATATTTTTAGAGAGAAAGAGAGGGTGTGAGCTGGGGAGAAGCAGAGGGAGAGCGAGAATCTTTTTAAAACATTTTTTTAAATGTTTATTTATTTTTGAGAGACAGCATTCGAGCAGGGGAGGGGCAGAGAGAGAGAGAGAGAGAGAGAGAGAGAGAGAATCCAAAGCAGGCTCCAGGCTCTGAGCCATCTGCACAGAGCCGGACGCGGGGCTCGAACTCAGGAACTGCAAAATCATGACCTGAGCCAAAGGCAGATGCTTAACCAGCTGAGCCACCCAGGCGCCCCGTGAGAGAGTGGGAATCTTAAGCAGGCTCCACACTCAGCACAGAGCCCAATTCGGGGCTCTGTCCCACAACCCTGGGATCATGACCAAAGCGGCAATCAAGAGTCAGATGCTCAACTGACTGAGCCACCCAGGCGCCCCTATAATCTACATTTTTACCTCATTATGTTAAAATGTCTGTCTTATTCTTTACAATGTGTGTAATTGACTAGCACGGGAGCCCTGGAGTAGCACAAGTTTACAATTTCTACATAAGCAGTCAGGGAATGGGGAAGCCAGGGAAGGGTTTTAAGCAGGGGGTAACATGATCAACTTTACCGTTTAGAAAGGACCCTTAGGCTGCCAGGTTGGAGACCGAGAACGGACTGGAGCAAAGCAGGGTTACAGGCAGGCAGGGAGGCCAATCAGAAGACTGCAAGGAATGGCTGAGAGATTCTGAAAGCCTGAACTGGGGACGGCAGATTGGAGACACATTCTAGAAAGGGGATTTTAGGACGTGGTAACTTACTGAATGGGGGGCTTGGAAAAGAGAGAGAAACAAAAATGATTCAGAGGATTCTGCTCTTGGTATCAGGATGAATGGCGGGCCTGTTTCCTGCAGTTTTAGGCGTGATAAGTTCTGGAAGTTATCCTTAAGTGTGGGGGCATGGAAGTTACTGGTGAAAAGGGCTAAGGAGAGTTTCAGTGTGAGAGTGCAGGCCAGAATACAGTGTGCTGAGGACTGAATAAAGGTGAGGAAACAGAGACACCTGATTTGGGCAACTTATTCAAGAAATTCAGTTGTGAGAGCGGAAGTGATTTGCTCCTTGCTTTTAGATGGGAAGGACTTTCTCTTACTTTGTAAGAAATCTATTCTCCCCCTTTCTTCTCTTAAACTATTCTTTTCAGACACACACCCATCTTATCCTTTCACCAATCCCCTTTTCCAATTTCTCTGTTCCTTTAAGAAGATCTCTTAGTCTTAGTCAAAGGCCAATTCTAACAATAGATGACGCCTATAAACGTAATTATGGTGACGCGCCTGCCAAAAGGAAAACATTAGAATATTAGCGAGAAGCTAATATCCGATAAGGAAATAAGGCAGACCACCTCTAAAACCTTTGGGAGTACCCACAGGATTCATTCAGCCCCTCCTAAAATTGGCGTCTGCCTTTTTCAGGTTGGCCCTGAAAATCATTAAACCCCACTTGTTACAGTGCCCCGTGCTATTCTTCTACAGTTTTTTTTTGACTCCGTGAAGGCTTTTGAGGGCCGACCTAGGAAGTCAACTCCATTAACATTCTCCTCCCTAAGGAAAATAGCGTCAGGAAGTTTTGCTTTACAGAGGCCAACCTGAGGGGTTTGAATTCTTGGCTTCCGGGGTCTTTGGGAGAACAGAGGGGTCCACGCGGGTTACCCACCTAAGGAACAGCACCTTCCTCGGTTTCGTCTGGGCAGGGGGTGACTCTGGCACTGGGAGGGAGCCTGAGAAGAGAGGCCAGTGCTTTCACCTTTGTTAAAGGTGCACCCAAACTCAGGCCCATCTTTGCACAGGAAGATAGACAAGGCGAAGATGGGCCTACTTGGGAAATTCAGGCTAAATCGAGCAGGCCCCTGGAGGTTCAAGCACCCCAACACGGGCAAATGCCCCTTCCCTGGCACAGCCCTCGCCTCCACTCAGAAGTTCTCGTCTCTTGTGACCTGCCTCTGCCCCCAGCCTTGAAACTGGGTCGGGGAGTCCCATAAATAACCTGCCGTAGTCCCCTGCCCCCGCTGCTTTCCCTTCCACCCGCTCAAGACCTGGGCCTGCACCCCAGGCTGGCGGCTCTCGCGGAAGAAGAGAAAAAGACTAAACCGCGCGAACGGCGGGCGCCGGCGCAGCCAAGCGCCCCTCCCCTGCCCCCCTTCTCAGAGCCCCCCTTCCCGGGGCGTTTGTATGGTTGACACCTGCAGCACGGGCGGCCGCCGGGGGCTTCCCGACACAAGGCGCTGGTACCTGAGCCCTTGACTGGTAATGCACCATAAACGGCTCCTTTCAGGCCCTTTCAGAGAGGGAGCGCGGAGGTCACCCTGTCTACAAACCCCTCTGTGTCCGCCACGTCTCCCGGGCCCCGGGTGCCCGGGCCTCCAGCCGCAGAGCACGCCGGTCCGTGGGAATCCCAACACTTGTGCTCCAGCCCGGCCGGCGGGGCGGGAGGGGGGAGTGAGACCACCCGGCCCTCCCCCAGCCCGGCCCCCTCCGCCCGCCCCAGGCTCGTTCACAGAGCGCAGCGAGTGGAACGAATGGGTGCCGGCGTCCTCAGACGCTCGCGGAAATCAAATGATAAGGCGGGAGGGGCCCCAGCCCCCGCCTGGCGGCCGACGCCCACTCCGCCCTGAAAGGTACAACGCAGGTGTCCGGCGACACAGCGCCTAGCCTCCGGCCCCTCTCTCCGCGGCCCACAGTAAAAGGCCAGGCTCTCGGGGGCGCGATCCCGGCTCAGGGGCTGCCCCGGCTGGGCGCGCGCACCCCTCCAAGGGCGGGTGGGGTGGGAGGGTGATTGTACCTGTGGCGCAGGCGGGCCAGGGAATGCGGCGCCGTCAGCCGCTGCGTGTATTTTGGGCCATCGCAGGTGCCCGAGCAGCTGCTGCGAAAGGAGCGTCACTGGCCGCGGCGCCGAGGCAGCCATTCACCATCTCGCGCGCCCAGCTTTGCGCCTTGAGCTTAGCGCACGCAGCGCTGAGCCGCGGGAGCTTAAGGATAAAGGGGGACAGTGTTTTCCGGAAAGAATGCCCCCGTGGGGAGAGAGGGGGAAAGAGAGAATGACACGAAATGGGGAGAACACCCACGCGCAAGACAGCTACAGCCACCGTCTTTCGCCAGTTAAGCTCCCATCTACCCGGCTGTCCTGGCTCCGGGGGCAGAAAGGCGGGAAGGGGGAGCAGCGCCCCGGGCTGGCCGCGCCTGGGGCTCGCGGGAGCCGCTGGCCGAGGTCACCCAAACCCAGCGAGCGAGCCTCGGTCTGCGGGAGAGCCCGCGGGGGGCAGGGGAGCCGCCGCGGCGCGGGAGGGAGCGCGCAGCCTGAGGCCGGTGCTCTGGCGCCGCGCGCCCCCTCCCGGGGCCGCAGGGAACCGGGGTTACCTGGGGAGCCGGGCTTTGTCGGTCACGCTGGCTCTCTGCGGCCCCAGAACTAATTAAACGCCTCTTTTGGCCAAGGAAAGCCTCGCGCCCGACGGGGTGGGGGCGTGTGGGGGCGGCATGTGGGCACGGGAATAATCAGCCCCATTCTTGCGCCTGTACAAAACCCGCCGCGCAGCGAGAAGTGAACAGCGGCCGCCTGAATGGAGGTTTCAAAAGGCGACACCTGCAAGCACGGCCGGTTGTGAATTGAATGGAGTCAAGCGCGGCGCCCGCTCGTACCTGAGCCGCGAGCTATTAGTGTCAGGGGCTCCCGGTCGCCAGGGCGGGGAAGCGCGCGGCCCGGCCGCCCGCGCTGAATACGGCAAGCTGCCGCGCGGCCGCTCCATGGGAATGTCGCCACTTGTGCTGCTCGCGGTCGGGAGGGGGTGCGCTGCCCTTTCAGAGACAGACACAATTAGGCAAAATGCTCAATGAACATTATAAATGATGTGCGATCGCTCTGCAGATTGCCTGGCAAATCAAATTATATGGTCGCTCGCGGGCTATTTCCATGTGCTTTTAAAACTTAAACAGGTATTCGCCGATTTAAAAAAAAAAAAAAAAAAGCCGACTCAGGGATTCCGGAAAATAACAACTGAAAGACTCGGTGTTGAATATTCACACGTCCCCTTTGTTAGCGATTGACTTCACAATGGGCTTGGGGAGGGGGTGCGCTTGGACGAGACACATTTTTTACTGTCTTCCATACTGCAGAGGAAGGCACCAGAAGTTTGCATTTATTACAACTCACAATTACAGTGGGACCTTCTTTTTTCTTTTAAGACTAAAATTCTCATAATGAATGACTTGAAAGCTACTGTCATTCTAATCAGATGGAAGAAACATTCTAATCAGATGGAAGCTGGCCCGGGTGCGCTTGGGGAGGGGCGAGGAAAGACCCGTGCTGCTCCCTGGCACTGAGTGCTAACCCTGGAGGGAGCTGGCTGGGGAAACCGTTGCTCCACGCTCCACGCTGCCCAGGCTCGGGGCCTCGGGCTCGGCCCTGCGGGCCCCTGGCTGCCCACCGGCCTCCCTGCCAACCGCTGCGCTTCAGGACAAGCAGCGCGTGGGGCGAGCGAGGGCAAGCGGCGCCCAGCGCGGTGCGCCCAGGGCGGCTCCGGCAACGGCACGGGCACGGGCTCCCGGGCACCCTCGCTCCGTCCCGCTTTGGCCCTACGCTCTTTGGCTGGCGACTTGTGGAGGAGAAGGGGCAGCTGGAGGCGCCCAGATTGCGCGAACCCCCGCCGAGGCCAGGAGTCGCGCCGCAGGCCAGGGACTGTCAACCAGGAAAAGCAGAGTCGATTTTAGTTTCTAAAAAAGGAAGCAAGGAAGCGGCAGCAATCCGCTGCCTTCCATCCCCGCCGACCTCCGTCTCATTTTCGATTTTCTACTCTTTTGGTTTTCAGATAATTGGGCCGGAGGGAGGGGTACAGAATTGGGGCTCCCGAAGACAGTTGGCAACTATATATTGCTGATGAAAGACCAACAGGAAGGAAGACGAAATCTGGCTTTTTGGTTCGCCTTTGTCACTGGGTCACTGTGTTTTCTTGGGCAAGGAGCTTAACGTCTCTGGCTCAGTTTCCGCATTCTTGAAATGGGAATAATGTTGCCAGGGTCCGATTTGTCTTCCTCGCGTTTGTATTACTTTAGTTGGGAACGGCGATCTTTTTGGTAGATTGTTCTTGTTTGTTAGCCTTAAAGTCAAGGGTTATACACAAACCCGAGAGGTAAAAAGCTCTTAGAAGGACAAATCTCAGAAGACCAGAGGCCTGAGCACTTGCGTTCCCCTCCCACCTTCCGTCTCCGTCTGTGCATGTGTGTCACTTTCTGTTGGGACAGGAGGCAAAGAATGCTCTTCCTAACTGCTTCCCGATGCTAAGAGGGAGTGATGAGAGCAGAACCCGACCAAAAGAGCCCATCTGGCAGCGTGCGCGCGCGCGTGTGCGTGTGCGCGCGCTTAGATTCAGAAGGAGGCAGGTCGCGAATAAATTTTCATCTCTGGTCAGAAACTTTTCCTGCTGGTACCGGTGGCCGCTCCGTGAAGAACAATTTATGATGTTCTTTTAAGAATAAGGAAGGCGAGTTTAGCTGACAAAGAACATTTCTTTATCACAGTTCTGGGAGTGCGAGTTCGCTAGTGAGGATACGGGGAACCCAGGAAAGAGCCAGGTGCGCTGGCCTTGGTGCTGAAGGTGAAGGCCACGCCTTCGGAGGCAACGTCTCCCAAATCAATGGCCAGTGAAGCTGCCAAAAGAAATTGGACTACACCCTCTTAATACTTCCCTCCCTCCCAGAGGGTGTGCTTGTTTCGTGTGTGTGTGTGTGTGTGTGTGTGCACGAGTGTAAAGTGGGAATAACGTCAAAGCCACTAGCACTAGAACATAAAGAGAGGCCCACTAAATTTTAGTTAATTGAGTGGATGTTTGGGTACCTTTCTCTTAATCCCTTCCATAGCTTAATCCCTTCCACAATTTCATTGTGGGAAATTTTTACTAAATAATGGTCTTAGAATGTCTTCAAAGTACATGAACTTTTTTGCCCTGGCTTCCTTTCCACAATTTGATTTTAAACATTGTTGTGAGGACGTTTGGACAGAGAGCGAAACTTATCAAAGCCCAGAGCTGTTCACCCAACATTCTACTCCCTGAAGGTTTTTAGGTTCTGTACTATCTCTGGGCTCAGAAAAAGAGGATTACGTCTCAGAAAAAAGAAATGAGGACTGGGACAGAGTGACCTTGGAAAAGTAAAGCTGGTTTTAACTAATATTCTATTCTGAGATCTCTAAGGAAAGTCTTTTGGTACTGGGTTAAATGGGTGATGAAGGGTTCCTGCATGTCATTTGTGGGAAACATTTCTCAGGGGTTAAAACATGATTGAAACACCATGGGCCAATATTTCTGTTCACTTTTCTGTCACAATGTCATATTTAATAATTAAAAATCCATTCCTATGACCTTCACATTAAAATAGGAACCAAGTAGCATGTGTGAAGATGTACACTTTAACAAGTTAAGAAAAGAAACAAATATTTGAGTTAAAAGTAAGAAAATAAGATACAGTGGAACTAAGTTCTGCACACTTGCAACAGATGGTCTAAAATTTTGGCTCCAAACTTCCCAAAAGTTAGTACAAAAAGGAAACATGATAAATGTCATGATTCACAGTGGGTAAAATACAAGTCAACTGCTTTCTCGTAGAAAAACAACTATTTATAGTATGGACACCTGAGAGAAATTTCTTCTATGTGTCTCCATAAAATGATGTCTTGAGCACTGACCTCAATAATGTCCCTAAAGTAAATGGATTTGAGTTATGTGGGCTGGCTTCTATTTCTGTCACTCAGTATAGCCCTACAATATCCCCTTTGTCTGAGGAAGAACAAAACAGCTGAGAAAAGGACCTGGCAAATGCCATGCTTACCCGCTCCCAGTGCACTGTTGGAATCTGAGTGTGGAGGGCAAGCCATCCTGGGAGTCCTTATACTACAGTTCTCGCACGTTCTAAAAGATTTGCAAAAATACTCAGGGTACCCAGGTTGGTATCTAAGGTAAGATCAATGACAGGGCTGCCGCTGTCCCTTGTGCTGGAAACCATCAAAAACACCTCTGGGCCAGTTTAGTGTCCGTGAAAATCATCTGTTTCAACTTCACGTTCCTAGGCTGTAGATACTCTGACTCAGTATCAGTATCACTGAAAAAACATATTTACAAATATGTATACTGAACTTCATATCTTTGCATCCCAGGTATGCAATGAGATCACCAAAATTGTTTTTCTTCCTGAAGAGAGCTAAACAAAGCTCGCAGCCTTTCCTGCAGCTATGTGGGACTGTGCGATTGAATCCTGACGAATAGAATGTAAGCAAAGTGATACAGATGACTTCTACCATTGGCCCCTAAAAATACCCTTGCATTCTCATGACATTGGCCTTTCGTCTCTTGTTAGCTGCCAGCTGGACACAAAGAATCTCGCAGAGGACTCTGAGGCCCTGGATGATAGCAGAGACATTACGTAGAAAGAATCTTTGCCCCTGCATGGGAAGACCACCCTTTACAACCTACTCATGAACTTGAAATAAGCAGTGACTGCAGTGTTCTGCTGGTAAAGCTACTGAGATTCAGGGACTGCTTCTTACGGCGTCTAGCTTTACTCACCTGAATACACCAGCTGATTCTAAAATGGCCTAATAACTACATTTGGAGAAACCACATCATACAAAACTATGATGAAGCAAATGATTCACTCTGGTGACAGTTCCCCAGCTTATAAGAATGACTCAAACGGCAAGATTCCAAATATGGTAGCAGTCCAGGTGAATGCAAGGTTTGGGGTAAGGACCTCTCTAATGACCTCTTATGAATGTCGCCACCTCAACAAAATATACTTGGAAGTTATTGGTTTTGTGCTATTTGTTTTCTGAAAATGACCCTTCTCTTTCTCTTTCTTCCTTGATCCTGCCATCACCGGGGGGGGGGGGAAGATGAGTCTCAGAGAAAAAAGGAAGGAAGAGCACTCTTGTCTGTAGACAGTCTGCTATGGGCAGACACTACGCTTAATACCTTTCATGCATTATCTTATTTATGCTCACATATATTCCTCCAAAACGGACATCAATATTCTAATTTAACAATGAAGACTCTAAAAACTTTGTCAGAATTCTTGCCCTAAGGGGCCCCTGGGTGGCACAGTCAGTTGAACGTCACGACTTCGGCTCAGGTCATGATCTCACGGTTTGTGAGTTTGAGCCCCGCGTCGGGCTCTGTGCTGACAGCTCAGAGCCTGGAGCCTGCTTCAGATTCTGTCTCTCTCTCTCTCTCTCTCTGCCCCTCTCCCACTTGCACTCTCTCTCTCTCTTTCTCAAAAATAATAAACACTAAAAAAAAAAAAAGGAATTCTTGCTCTAAGCATTTAGAGACTTACTGATGTAAGAACTTATAGCTCTACTCCTTTAAGGAATCTTACTGGGTGATCTAAGCATGAGCCATGCATCTCAGTGGGAAGAGAGAGAAAGGGATGTGAATTCAATTTTAGTAGTACCGTTGGACTGAAGCGTCAGTTTGGGGAGAGCAACAGAGCAGTTGACCCAGTTCTGGGAGAAGCTATTCTAACTGGACCCAAGACGAGCCTGTCTGGACTTGGTTAAGTTCCTCAAATGCCAACTGTGGAAAAAGGACATACCTTACATCTAGAAAGGTGTAACAACTATTAAAGGAGTAATACTATTAACCTCCTACAGTAACCACTTCCTCCTTTTTCTTTAGAATTCTGTCTCCTTGAGCTTGAATCCTTAAACACCATGATTTCATCTGCTTTTTGAACATCGTGTAAATGGAATCGTAGAACATTCCTTCGTATCTGCTTTCTTTTATTCAGCGCTATAGACATGCATCCATGTCGTGACAGGTAGCACAATGCTGGCCAGTACAGCATTGTACGGACACCCCACTCCTTACGTAGCGTTTCTCCATTAATGTTTCCAGTTTGGGCCATTATGAATAATGCTGCTCTGAACATTCTTGTACATGTCTCTTAGCGCGCATGGGCAGACGTTTCTTTGAGTATAAAGCTAGAAGCGTAATTTCTGGGTCAGAGGGTAGGCACGCCTTCACCTTCAGTAGATAGGTAATGCCTATCTGTTTTATCTAAACTGTTTTCAATAGTGATTCTAATAGTTACACGCCCATAAACTGGAAGTTTTGGAATGGGAATATAAGGCCCGTAAAAAGTATAATATAAGGCCTGCAGAAGATTTGTTTTCAGCGACCCCCCCCCCTTTTTTTTTCTCAGGGACAGACTGGGGAAAGCCTCAGGATTGTTCCCCAAGGCTCACAGTGGATGTCACCATTGCTATCCATTTGACAGATCAGAATCTAAGCTTGAAGTGAATCTACCAATATAATGAAAAAAAAAAAAAAAACCGCCACCCCCCCCCCCCAGGGAGCTGAGAGGTATTCAGAAATAATAGTTGTGTGAACAGGGTTAGATGGGGGTGGGGTGGTGGTAAATGGATCACCTGAATGAAATCTTTTCAGCAGTTCTCAAGCTGAGGCCTTTAGGAAGGCCGTAGAGCTGGTCATGGTGCCTCACAAAGTATTTTAAATCTTAAATCAAAACGCAGAAAAATCAAACCTTTACTGAAGGTTGGATTTCTAAAGTCTCCTGGCTTTGTTTTTGCCTGCAATTCTATGAATCACTGGGAGAGAGCGCTGGCCATTTTGGGTTAATCGCAAGCTTTGTTTGGAAGTCACATGTATCTCTGATGAATCAAAATGGAAGAGCATACTCTCTTAAAACTTGGGGCGCATAGGGTGTGTAGCGATGATGAGATTGGCAAGACTGAAGGGTTTAGGAGGCAGAACTTGGGTGCTCTTGGCAGCCCCTGAACATGCTCTGATAACTGTCGGTTCCGATAACCCTTCCTGGCCACTCTGTACTTCCTAGGGCCCTGGGGCTCCCGTGTGTGATGACACTTTTACCCACATTTGTGGGGCCTAGGAACCGAGCATTCAACTAGCCTGTTATACCAGGATAAAAGAAAAAAAAATCTTGGGGCGCCTGGGTGTCTCAATCAGTTAAGCATCCACCTTCGGCTCAGATCATGATCTTACAGTTCGTGGGTTCGAGCCCCGCGTCGGGCTCTGTGCTGACAGCTTGGTGCCTGGAGCCTGCTTCGGAGTCTGTGTCTCCCTCTCTTTCTGACCCCTCTCCCACTTGTGCGTGCTCTCTCTTTCTCAAAAATAAAAAAACAAACATTAAAAATTAAAAGAAAATCATGGGGATGATGCGTGTCACTTCTGTAAGAAATACCCCTTGGGAACCAGAATGGGTGTCACCAGATGATGACCAGAAAAAGCCTGTATTCATTTTCTCCGGTTGCTTTAGCAAATGACCATGAACTTGGTGCCTTAAAACGGCGCACATTTATCGTCTCACCGTCTGCAGGTAGAAAGTCTGACACAAGCCCCGCTGGGCGATATGAAGGTTTTAGCAGGGCTGCGTTCCTTTCTGGAGGCTCTAGGGAAGAATCAGTTTCCTGGCCTTCCAGCTTCTGGAGCCCACATCCTTTGGCTTGTTGCCCCCCTTCCTCCATCTTCAAAGCCGGCGACAACGCAGCTCTCTGACCATTTTTTTTCTGTAGCCACGCCTCCTTCTGCCTCCCTGTTGCACTTTTAAGAACGCTGTGATCACTCAGTGCCCACCCATATCGTCGGGGAGAATGCCTTTATTTTGCCATCAGAGGATTATCAAGCCTCATTGCACCTGCAGCCTTCATTCCCCTTTGCTACGGAACCTAGCGTAGGCACACACACGTTCAAGGGAGGAGGGCGTCGCTCCGTTAGCCAGCCTTCCTCAGACCCTTTGAAACAAAACGGTTGATGGGCATATGCCACGGAGCAGCAAAGGGGGAGGAGGCCCCGAGTGGAAGTGACCGTGCATTGCAATCCTGGAAATGACATCCTGGGGTTTCCTGAAATATCCCTGTCAACTTTCTGGGTATTTTCAGGTCACCGCTTGACTTGTTGCTGAGACACCTGCTATGCTGAGTGCCGGTACGGCAGGGCTGAACCCTTCCTCCTTGCATCGCTGGAGGCCTGTTGTCGCAATGTTGCCCTGAGGGTGGAGGGAGGACAAATGCTAGATGGAGGGACAAAAATGCTGGAAACCAACGGGGTCATAGCAGCTGACAATGAAACCTCTAAAGCGTCAGATACCAGGTGTAAGCACATTATACGCACGGTCTTAATCTTGGCAGAAGCAGGTAGGATGGATTATTACACCTGTTTAGGGATGAGAAAAACAGACACGTAGCCCACGTCTCTGGCTGTCACGACCGTGCAGTCATGACCAAGCACGGACAGCCAGGAAGAAGAGCTGGGCACATTCAGGTTGGTTGGGTTTTTTTTGTTTGTTTTTTTTTTTTTTTTTTTTTTCTCGTGAATCCTTATCATTCCGAAGGAGGTTGCTTTTCGGTGGTGTTTTCTCGGCTTTTGCTAAGCGACACCGAACACGCTTGGCTGTCTGTACCTTCTCCTTGCCAGCCTGGCAAATGGAAGCAAGAAGTCGTTACATTTCTAATTGAGCAGATTAAAAAGTGCCAGTTCCCAGGATCGGATGGCAGACTTGCCCTCCGTGCCACCTGGCGCCTTTGAGGCCGCAGCGATGCTGAGAGGGGCGGGGGCCAGGGGTGGCCAAGGGATTTAGGTCTCCTTTGTCCCCAGACTGTCTTGTTTGGGTGGGGTTGCATCTGTTGTGGGGGGATGGCTGTCCTGTAATGAGGCCTGTGGCGTGGCCTCGTTGGCATGGGACCAGCCTTTCTTAGATGGGTGTGAGCCTCCCGCCCTCTTTACGGAGCAGGCTGGTCAGAACTGTCCAGATTGGGTTTCCAGACGGTCATTCTGACTCTGCCTTATTTACCACCGTGGTTCCCGGTGATCTCTCCTCTGGAACTCCGACACAACAGAGGTAAGGTGCCTGGCTGCCACCCAGCCCAGTGTCTGAGTGTCTTCAGTTTCAGGTTTCAGATGATTTCCTGCGTGCTGTTGTTACCTTCCGAGGAAGTTTCTAGAAGGCAAACGCCATTCTCATTTTCCATATCTCTTCTTTCATTCACACCAATGCTGGGACAGAAGAGGGTACAGAAATAATTGCTGGCTTATTTATTGTGGGGCTGACTTAGACCAGACATTGAGCTATTTGAATGGATTTCTGACATATGCAGACCGCTGGTGGAATAGAAAGATCAGTAACTTCTGAGCAACACATATAAAATAAAATGCTTTTTCTGCTTTATTGAAATAGAATTTTCCATTACCTACACTGTATCCTCTGAAACCAAGATTCATGTCAGCAAATTCCTTTTTGCTGTTGTGTCAGTAAATCTTCTCTATCTTGAAACTGCGATATGCTTTCTCCTTCCTGAAAGTGGGGACCTTGTAAGCAATTTTGTTTTCTTTCTGCCAGAGAGCTCAAAGGTACCTTGGAAACCTAGTCAGAACAATGACATTGAGCCTTTCATTTGGCTCAAACTTTCTATCTTCAGATTATTTTGAAGAGAGAGGATGGAAAGGAAGAAAAGTCAAGCTGACTTTTTAGGAAAAATAGTGAGAGACTGACTTACTGATAAGAAAGCATAATTGGGAAGGTTTTTAAGAAAATGTTTATTTATTTATTTTGAGAGAGAGACAGAGAGACAGAGAGCGTTCAGGGGAGAGGCAGAGAGAAAGAGAGAGAGGGAGAAAGAGAATCCCAAGAAGGCTGCACACTGTTAGCAGGCAGCCTGATGTGGGGCTCGAACCCACAAACTGTGAGGTCGTGACCTGAGCCGAAACCAAGAGTCAGACGCTTAGCCGACTGAGCCACCCAGGCACCCCAGGACTTATTTTTAAAATATTATCCCTGTTACAATTTTGATTTTCGTCTTTCAAACCCGTTTGATTCCCGACTCACTGACCAACCTTCTTCCTTGTTTCATTAGAGTCCACAGGAAGCCTGGCTTCCAAGGGGCTGCCAATGCAGACCTTCAGCCAACAGCCCCAAACTGTGGGGACTTCCCCACTGAGATCTGGGCAGTCCCTTCTCACTCAGATGGTGGCACACGGGGAGGCGGGATGGGGTCCCAGCCAGGTCTGACAGCAGCTAGACCCTTCTGACATTTAAGCCTTGACAGTAACTGCTGTAGAGACTTCAGCTTCTCATGTTTATTGTTCCTGAGTTTAGAACCAAATGATGTCTGTTGACTCCGTTTTCCAGAGTAACCTGTGCCTGAAAGCTCCTAACAGCCTCCTTAAGATTCATCGGGTGCAGACAATCTTCCGTTCAGCATGTTCAACTGTCCTGGTAACTCTGTTGTGCTCTTAGTTCATAATGAGCTTGTGATCTGCTGAAACCTTGACCCCCTTTCTCTGGCTTTACGCTTAAGCCATGTATCCACCTCCCCGCCCCCGGCCCCCAGAGTCTAGAAGCTGGATATGAGTTGGAGCCATGATCAATTTCCTCTTGATACCGCTGTGAACATTTGTGTACAAGTGGACATATGTCTTGATTTCTCTTGGATACATACTTAGAAGTAGAACATGGCAGCTGTATGTCAGACTGTTTTCCCAAGTGGCTACTCCATTTTACATTCCCACCAGCAGTGTCCGTGGGTTCGTTTCTCCCCAACACTTGTTGTTATCCGTCTTTTTATTACAGCTGTACTAGAAGAGTAGGGAGTGGCACCTTACTTTGGTTTCGATTTGCATTGACCTGGTCATTAATGATGCTGAGCACTTCTCATGTGCTTATTGGCCATCTGTACATCTTCTTTGGAGAAATGGCTATTCGGATTGCCAAATTCAAAAAATTGGATTGTCTTTTTATAGTCGAGCTATAATAATTCTTTTCATATTCGAGACATAAGACTCTTCTCAGATATATAATTTGCGAGGCTTCTCCCCCATTCTGTGGGTTTTCTTTTCGCTTTCCTGATGGGGTCCTCTGAAACACACGTTTTTCATTTTGATGATTTTCACTTTCTCTATTTTTTCTTTCATTGGCTTATGGCTTTGGCGTCATATCTAAGAAACCGTTGCCTAAGGTTTTGAATGTTTAAAAAAGCCTCATCTGTCACCCAGTATATATTTTTTCTTTTCTCCATACTATTATTCTCTAATTTAATGAGCAGACACTGTCTGTCCTTATGAAAGTGAATAATAAAATGTTGACCGGCACGGGCCTGAGGACTGAGTGTGCTGGAGACAGCTAACTTCTCATCAAAGCCCCCCTTGCCTTTCTCCATGGTAATGGACTTGTAGCTGCGTGCGTGTCTGCCCAGCGAGACTTCCTTTCCCAGCTGTTACATGAGTGTGTGAGCAAGTTCTCCCCGAAGACAAGGCATCTAAGACAGGGAGTGTGCCCCCCCCCCACCTTGTGCTCTCTTCCACCTTCCTGCTGGGTGTGACCTGGGCTCCGTGTGCCCAAGCCCTAGCCACACAGACGACAAAGCCCTTGGGAATGGGAGGGCCAACAGGACGGAAAAGCCTTGGTCCCGGGATGGCCACATGGAATAGAGCTGCCCACTGGCCCAGAACTCTCGCTCCAGACTATTACATGTGTCAGAAAGAAATGATTTTCTTCTCTTGTAGCCCTTGTATTTCTTTTGGGGTGGGGGAACCTCTTACTGTGGCAGTGTAGACTTTTGCTCAACCTAAGGCTTAAGGTAAGTGGCATGTTATTATAATCAAGGTTTTTCATAATTGTGACTCTATCGGCACCCTCAGTATACGGGCAGTAAGCTGGTAAGGGTCTGCATAGCCCCCTCTCTCTAACTCTGGCTGCAACTCTTTATGGCATTGTGATCGAGTGTTTGGATTCTGGCCTTGGCCTTCTGGGGTTCGAGCCCTAGTTTAGACCACTGATGACTGGGCAAATTAACCCTCATCACTCACCTCATTGTCTCCATTTAAAATGCAGAGAATAGTATTACCTATGACCTATTTCGTAAGGCGTTTCTGGAGATCCAATGAGTTAACATATCTAATGCTCAGAGCAAGCCTGGCACATAGTAAAACTTGCTTGCTCTGTTATTATTTTACATTCTGTTCATAAGGATATTGTATATTCCACAAACACTGATTAACTCCTAGGATGTGCCTTGCACTCTGATGGGCTGCGGGCTACGGAGAAAATGAAGGCCAGATTCTTTCCTCAAGGGGCTGACGGCTTCATAAGGAAGTCAGATTTAAAATAACAACCTAATGGAATTGGAGCCATAATATGTAACAAAATGTGTGGGATCTCAGAAGAAGGACCCATTAGCCCCAAGGCTGTGGGTAGAAAGGTGAGGGTGGGTACGAAGACGGAGGGAGGAGGGGCGCCTGGGTGGCTCAGTCAGTCAAGTGTGAGACTTCGGCTCAGGTCACGATCTCACGGTTCATGAGTTCGAGCCCCGCATCAGCCTCTCTGCTTTCAGCACAGAGCCCACTTTGGATTCTCTGTCCCACCCCCGCCCCCCGCCCGTCCTCCACTGGTTCTCTTGCTCTCAAAATAAATAAATAAACTTAAAAAAACTACAGATTAAAAAAAAAAAAATGAAGGAAAGAGGCTATTTTGAAAGAGCTTGGCTGAAATTCAGATACACCATTTTCCCGGAAGTTCCTGGCATACTGAGCGCCCGATCACAGGTGATGCCACAGGAAGAAAGCTGTTGATCTCAACGGACAGTCTCATAGGTCTAAAGCAGGGCAGGTGCCGGAAAGACGCATTTGTCTAGGTGGATCCCAGTGCAGAGCAAGCCCTCCTGCAACCCAAGGAAAACTCATGGTCAAGGCCTCTTTAAAAGAGATGTTTAAATAGTCAATAATATTGTAATACTGTGGTTTGGTGAGAAATGGTGACTACACTTCTGTAGAGAATTGTCAAATATCTAGGTTGTACACCTGAAACGAATGCAACATTGCATTCCAACTATACTTCAGTAATAATAACAATAACAAGAATAATGAAACATGGGACGCCTGGGTGGCGCAGTCGGTTAAGCGTCCGACTTCAGCCAGGTCACGATCTCGCGGTCCGTGAGTTCGAGCCCCGCGTCGGGCTCTGGGCTGATGGCTCGGAGCCTGGAGCCTGTTTCCGATTCTGTGTCTCCCTCTCTCTCTGCCCCTCCCCCGTTCATGCTCTGTCTCTCTCTGTCCCAGAAATAAATAAACGTTGAAAAAAAAATTTTTTTTTTAAATAAAAAAAAAAAAAGAATAATGAAACAGATGCTTAAAACACTGCTCGTTGAGAATACACGAAAAGCGATCAACTTACTTGGGTCAGTTGTTCATAATCATAAATCATTCTCCCGTCCTCCCTCAACCCCTAGCCCACCAATACACTCGACTGGATTTGTTCCTCACTCTGCATCCACAGTTTAGTTTTCTTCCTCAGGCAAGAGTTCTTTATTCCGCTCCCTATCGAGAGGGCAGAGAGTCTTGACACTGTTAAATCCTTTTCCACAGCGGAATGATCTTTTTGCTTGACGTGTGTGAGTTGGTCAGTGAGAAAATACTTCTGATTTTTGTATATCTTGGGGGAGGGGAAGAGGAGAGGAGGGAGGGTCGCCCAAAGGATATTACAAAGCAGCTTCCCAAAGAGGAACCGCAAACCTGCGGGGGGAATGGTTCTAAAGCAATCATTTGGCTCCCTCTAGTGGGACTTTGCAGAATTGCTTATTCCCTCGCTGTAGTGGGTCACGCACAAACGCGCACCTGTGTGGAGAATGGAAAAGCTACAACGACTCAGTCGCTTAACCTAAACTCTTGGCTTTGTGCCAAGGGTGGGGCAGTCGGCTGAGACAGCTTTAGGCCAATGTAGGCAGACCCGGAGATTAAGTGAAGAGATAAAATTGATCAAACTCTATTCCATGCAAGAGGGATACGGCATTTCGGCAATATCCGTGTAATTTTCTAGCCACCAATCACCCCTCCCTCCCCACACCTAGTGCCTTAGTCTAGAGCAAAACAAAACAAAGCAAAACAAAACAAACATTATCTCAGGGTCTTGCCTACCCCCTCCAAAACAAAAAAACACCAAACCCAAACTGCTCAGTGACTTGTAAAGGTAACGGACGCCCTCTATTGGCACCGGTAAGTCCCACACGGGAGATTTCCCCCACTTCGTTTGGAATTCTCACAGTATCTACGCTCACACTAGGTTATGTTTCTGAGCCTTTACGAGTTACAAGACCCCGCCCCCCCATACACACAATATTAGTTACACATGTATAACGGTTAAAAAAAAGTTAATGCTAAAGATCCATGAGGCTAACGGGCAATTTGCAGTTGATTGTGCGCACGCGTGTGTGTATACTTGTGTAAGGGCACGTGTATACGTGCATATATGTACACGTACACTTTCTAAACCACGTACGATTTCTGAATCACAGCTGGTCAGGGCGATAGGGATCGCCGAGGTTTCTCTGCCCCACGGTGGAAGCAGGCAGAGGAGGGGCTTCCGAGCTCAGCCCTGCCCAGACTCAGGGCACCGTGGCTCTCTCTGGGGTCCAGAGGGCCCGCCCCCGCAGCACAAAAGCAGGTCCAGAAAGATTCCACGCACTTACTGCGAGTTTCCTTCTACCCATGGATGGGGTCAGTGAACTCCCTCCTCGGCCCCCAGGACTCCGCCTTGCCCCCCTCGATCTGCCCGATCTGCCCGCTTTTGATGATGCTGTGTTATTAGATGGGACCGCTGTGCCTCGAGCTCATCATGATGGCAGAGTCATGGGACACCGGGGAAGGGACATCAGGTTTTGGATGCCGTCCACAGACCTTGGCTTTTGTCCAGGGACTCAGGGCACGTCAGTGGCTCGTTTCTCCCAAGCTCTCATCTCGTGTCCTCAGCCGCAGGCCGATCTCCTCTAACCTGACTGCAGGTGGAGGGGTGGGGGGTTCACGTCAGCTCAAGGTGACCTGGTGGGAATTGAAGAGTGGGTAACATTCAGCTGTGGCCTCAAGGCGTCTGGGTTCTAGCAGGGGTGCGGGCCGCGGGAGAGCAGTCTAGGTAAAATCCAGTGGCCGACGCAAAAGCAGGGAGCGACTCTGGAATTTGTGCTTACCAGATTGCTGTCTTGTAATGATCTGTTTACACGCCTGCTATTTATTTATTTTTTAATTTTTTTAAATGTCTATTTTTGAGAGAGGAGAGAGAGAGAATGCGAGCAGGGGAGGGGCAAACAGAGGGAGACACAGAATCCGAAGCAGGCTCCAGGCCCCGAGCTGTCAGCACAGAGCCCGGCATGGAGCTCAAACCCACGGTCCGTGAGATTATGACCTGAGCCGAAGTCGGACACTCAACCCACTGAGCCACCCAGGCGCCCCAGGGAGAGACTTTTTCAACTTCATAAAAATAGGACTTCCAGCACTCGTCGTGACTGTGACCACAGAGAAAAGCACCGACAGGGACGGGGTTGTCTAGCGGTTTAGCGAGTTTTAGAACTCTTCCCGAAGCATCCTCACAAAGGGATATGGGATTGAGGACACTCTCCAGAAATCTCGTTGGGCACGTGCCTACATTTGGCTAATCTTCTCGATACCCAAGCGATTTACCCTGAAAGGAAAACTAGATTTATTGCCTTTTTGGCAATGTCCCCGTTGTGCATTTGAGTGACAGAAGCCCAAGAATGATTCCAGAAGGGAACAGAGGAAGTAAAGGGGTGGAAGAGTGAAAACCTTCAGCTGCGGTTCTGGGCGTCCAGGCTGTGGCAGCGTCCCCTCTGGTCTCGTGACCGTCACCCCTGCTGTCTGGCCTGGCCCCGGCTGATCTGCCATGACGTGAGGCGCACCCTGGCCCGCTCCGGGCGAGATAACAAATCACGGGAACAGCGACAAGATGTTCAGGGTCACGAAGGGTTACATGCTGCCTGGGCAACTTGCAGATCTTAGCCGTGCCCACCCTCCACCCCCCTGAGGGCTCTCTGACAGCCAATTAGAGCTTTTGATTTATTATGGTGGCCACAGTCACCGATCAGGCTCCCCTGTTTCCCAGCAGTGAGAACACAGAGCTTGTGCCTCCAATGCACGGGCTTGGCGACAGGTGCTGGAAACCTCGGGTTAACGCCCACCTTGCCGGGCCCGGGGGCACATCACCCCCAGAGTGACTGGTGAGCCAGCAGAGGCTGCAAGAGAGCCGTCGTGGGACTCCGTGGAAGGTCTGTGCGGAAGGAATGGCACTTCACAGATGCGTGGCATTCTCGCTTTCCTCTCACGTCACCTCGAGGCACCAGAGGGAGCACACCGGTGGCCCCCTGCTCGTTTTGTTTCCACAGACTGATCTGACAGCAACTCCCTGTGCAGCCGCGGGCCAATCGCTACCTCCTCTGGGCTTCGCTTCCTCCGTCTGGGCAAATCAGACGTGACTTTTGCTGGTCCCTTTCGGTGCCAATTCTATTTCCTTCCAATTAGACTGGAGAGTAGGCACATCGTGAACGCTAGGTACTCTCAAATGCCAGACTGGGCTAAAACCATCCATTACATCGCATCGTCCTTCCAACAGCCTCTGAGCCGGGTGCCGTTATTATCGTGTCCAATTCTACAGAAAAGGAGACTGAGGCACAGAGGAGTTAGAGAACTCTCCTAGGGCCACATAACTCGTACGTGGCAGAATCAGGATTCAAACAGTAGCTGGCCTCAGGGGCTGACCTTCAGCGGTCCTGCTGCCCCGTGAGATCCAGGGGCCTGCCCAGGGCTGCATGGCTGGCAAGTGGGGGGTGGGGTGCCCAGAGGCAACGCCAGGTTGTGTCTGAATCTAAAGTCTGCCCTCGTCACTACTCTGCTATAAAAGTTCCCGGGTGCCATTTCTAATGGCAAACCTGGGGAGCGGAAATGTGAACGTCCGATGGCAGGCCATTTGCTACATAAATAGTGGCATGGCCATTCAACATAACACGCTTTAAAATTATATGGGAGATACTCTGGTTTCTCTTCAGATTGCATAAATCTTTCGCCTTTTAAAATTATATGCGAGAGTATTTATTTATGTGAGAAGGCGTTCAAGATGCGTTAAGTATTAAGCGCACAAAACAGCGTGTGGCTTAGATTCACGGCCAATCACGGCCAGAAGGGTCATGAAAAAGAGTGAGATACAATTTCTGGCCCATGCGATTGGGACCCACGTAAGCGGTCTGAAACCTGGCGTCTTGAAAGACTGGTACGGCTCCACCAGCAATCCTAGCTCTGAATACACGTCTCAAGAAACCCTTGAAGGAGGGCACACGGTAGCTTGTACAGGGGGTTTCCTTGCAGCAGTGGCTGTGATAGTAAAATATTGGACACAACCGAAATTTTAGCAGTCGTGGAATAAATGAAATGTGATCTATTCATACAACAGAATGCTACATAGCTGTTTCGGCAAATCAGTTGGTACTACATAAAGCAACACGGAGATCTAAAAACTGTAGACTGGGAGTAACGGGTTTCAGATCAATTTGCACAGATACTACCTTTTATTGAAATAATGTAAACACATATGCTACACACACACACACACACACACACAGCCTGGAAAGAGACAGATATATCAATTCACGTTATTGATTACTCTTGGGGAATGAGGGACGAGAATGGAATTGTAAAGGGAAACCAAGAGGATGCCAACTTTATGTGAAATACTCCATTCACACACACACACACACACACACACACACAATTACTAGATGTTCACAGTCGTCAATGCTGCTGGTGAACAGTGCAGGTATATTATACATTCTGTATGAATTTTTTTTCAACGGTCCCCAATACGCTTTCATTTTTTTTTTAAAAAGGATATATTTTCATGGGAGAAAAACGATCTCAAAATACGCATCGTGGCTGTCTCTGGGCATTGGGTTACGATGAGTTAGATTTCCTTCTTTTGGCATATCTGTATTTTCTCAATTTCCCAAACTGAATGTTTATCACTCTCATATAAGAAAAAAAGTGATTTGCATGTAAATTCTTGAATCTAGAATCAATGTTAAAAAGGGATTTAGAGCTCTGAGTGAGGGATTTTCACCCCTGCCTGTTTGATGGCCAGTTTCCTCCCAGGACTTGAGTGTTAGCTGTTGGGAAAAAATAGAATTATAACCAACTCTCCCCTTCCTCTTCAAAAAGAAGAATTTGAGGTCAGTATTAACCTTTATAAAACACATGGGGCAGGAGTGGGCTAGCAGCTGATCACTTTTCTGCAGATGAGAGAAAAACAACTTCTGTCTTCACTTCTAGCTTAGAGTCTTTGTCTAAAAGAGCTTTGGCTAACCTGTGTAAAAGTTGGTTCAAAAACATAAATACCTTGGGGCGCCTGGGTGGCTCAGTTAAGTGTCCGACTTCAGCTCAGGTCAGGATCTCATGGTTCGTAAGTTCGGGCCCCGTGTTGGGCTCTGTGCCGACAGCTCAGAGCCTGGATCCTCCTCCCGATTCTGTGTCTCCCTCCCTCTCTCTCTGCCCCTTCCCTGTTCACACTCTCTAGGTCTCTCTCAAAAAGAAATAAACATTAAAAAAAGAAAACGAAAAACTTAGGACATTCTTGGAAAGGATAGGGCACAGAGCAGGACAAGCCAGGCACAGGATCGACATAAGGTCATCCGAACTCTGTACGTCGGAAACACTTTGTGCAGCCCGTGACTCAGACTAGCAGTCAGTCATCCAGTGGAGTATTTAGTGAGCACCTGCTGTGAACCAGGTACTGTGTAGGTCCCAGAAAAACAGCAGTGGCATGACAGACGTGGGGAGGCCCCCTCTGAGCCCATCACCTCCACCAAGAGGACCAGTCTTGCCTTTGGAGATGTCTCCAGGGCCTGCTGCTCCAAACCAAGGTGCCATCAGACTCTGGCTTTCTAAGCCACACATGAGACTTGCCATTTAAACCTGCATTCGGTTCCTCCACGAAAAGGGGTGGAGGGACCGTGGCTAAGTAGCAGCTGGGAAACCATATCCAGACGCCAGCAGCCCATCGTCAAGAAAGGAAGAATGTTAAGTAATGACATAATTCATGAAGTGCAGGTGCAGTAGGTAATGCGAGAGAGTCCAGAGTGCGTGAGGGGAGGATCTGACCCGGTCCCGGAGTTCACAGGTTTCCCCGCCCCAAGGAGGCGACAGGAAGCTGAGACCCAGGAGGGAAGGTAGGGGCTTTCTTGCAGAGGCCCTGCAGGCTCCCCGCGAGAAAGAGCACAGCGCGTCTAGGGATCCCAACAAGGCCACTATGTCTGGAGCCTCAAGAAGGGAAATTCACATGCTTGGTTTCTTTCTTTCTTTCCCAGCATTTGGCAAAGCAGTAAAAGGCTTTGTGGAGTTTTCGAGTAAAGCAGCTGACGGACACACTCTGTTTCCTGGAAGGTGCATGGAAGTGCCCCCGGGCAGCAGGCGGAACCAGGACGGGGGACAGGGACAGGGACAATTTTGCACCAGCCCCGCGAGGCCCCGGGGTCCCTCCGCTTGGGCCGCTGCCGGCTCCACCTCCCGCCGCGGGGACAGCAGCCGCGTTCTCTCAGGGCCCCTCTGCACGTTTTCCCGAGCCGACTGGTTGTGATGTCCCAGACGCGTCTTGCAGCTTCCTGGGTTGGGGTTTTATCTTTCCAGTGGCCTAGAAATCCCGTGTCCAAGAGCCATCACAGATGGGGTTCAGCTCAGCTGCACCCTAGGGTGGGGCCAATCTGGCACTGCTAAAAAAAAAAAAAACTGGCTTCTCGCCCCAGCAGGGCTGGCTCTGCCATTTCTCCTGGGTTTTACGGCCAGGATCTTCGCTAGCAGATCAATCTGGGATGTTAGATCCGTGGCACATACCTTGATGGGGGCAGAGGGTCCAAGTTACCTATAAAGTAGTGCCCCAAACACAGATTTTGGAATCAGAAAGATCCGGGTTCGGATCGAACGTGGTCACTTTAACTCCTCATCTGTAAAATGGGAGTCCCAATACCCATCTCACAGGGTTGTTGTAGGGATTCAATGAGATGATGCATATCGAATGTTCAGCATAGCTCCCGACAGGTGGTGTATTCTCAGTGACCATCTGGACCCGGGAGGAAATTGTTTTTCCTCCCTTACTATCCTCAGCAAAGCTGTACTGGAGCTCAGCTGCTCGGGAGACTCCACCAGGGACCTGGGAACTATGAAGAGTTAGCGGTTAGAGCTTCATTGGCTCAGGGGCACCTGGGCGGCTCAGTCCGTTAAGCGTCTGACTTTGGCTCAGGTCATGATCTCACGGTTCGCGAGCCCGCGCCCCACTTCGGCTGAGCTCGAGCCCTGCTTCGGATAAACCCAGCTTCTCTCTTTCTCTCTCTGCCCCTTGTGGGATTCTCTTTCTCTCTGCCCCTCACTCACTTGTGCCCTCTCTCAAAAAAAAAAACAAAAAAACCAGAAACAAACGGCCACTTCATCAGTTTTAGTCTGGAATTCTAAATTCTGGGGTAAGATTACTTCAAATGTCTCCTTGTTTCTCTCTCTCTCTCTCTTTTTTTTTTTTTTTTAATGATTACCTGGATCTGTTGTTTTATTAGGGACAAAATGCTGGTGTGAATGTTGTATCTGTTTATTGTCTGGATTACTTCTATAAAGAGAGGCCTCTCTAAAATCAAGGATTTGACGATCCCCAAGTCAAGGCCCTATAGGTAAGGCAGGATCAGCGCTTGGGTCCTTCCTTTTATCTGCCCATCTCTCAGTCCACGTGGACGCTACAACAGAATACAGTAGATTGGGTGGCTTATAAACCTCAGAAATGTATTTCTCACAGCGCGGAGACTGGGAATTCTAAGATCAAGGCGCTGGCAGATCCGATGTCTGTGAAGGCCCATTCCTGGCTGGCAGATGGCCATCTTGCTACGTTCTCACGTACAGAGACGGGAAGGGAGCCCCCTGGAGTCTCTTAGAAGGGCACCAGACCCATCCATGACCTAAGGACTCCAGCCTCGCGACACAATTACTGCCCAAGGCCCCACTTCCAAATGCCGCCGCAACGGGCACTGGGTTTCAACATATGAAGTCTGGGGGGGATACAAGCATTCAGTCTGTAGCAGGCGCTTTTCAGAATAATGACTTGGTTAAAGTCCTCAAAAGTGGCCCAATGGATGTTTTATTTTTATCATTGGGAACTCAAGGCGGGAACACACGTGAAGGGTTGTGCTCTCTTGTAGACGCTAATCTTACCGACCCTCCAACTGTCCCATCTTTAGACTGTGTGGGCCCTCTCAGTTCGGGTCTTGAGTGCTTGTGACATGATCGTGTTCAGGTGCTAGATAGCCTCCTTGTCGCGAGGCTGTGACAAGAGATTCCTGGTTCATCTTTTACTCTCCCTGCCCCACCTCTGAGTCATCTGATTCTTCAAGTGGGAAATAGTAAGAGACCAGAAACTGCTTACCCCCATTGGAATGTGCCTTGTTTGTATTTATCATTTATTTATTTACATTTATTTATTCTTGAGAGAGACAGACAGAGTGTGAGCAGGCAAGGGGCAGAGAGAGAGGGAGACACAGAATCCGAAGCAGGCTCCAGGCTCCGAGCTGTCAAGCACAGAGCCGGATGTGGGGCTCAAATCCACAAACCGGGAGCTCATGACCTGAGCTGAAGTCGGACGCTTAACCGACTGAGCCACCCAGGTGCCCTGTTCCTTGTATGTATGTATGTATGTATGTATTTATATTGAGAGTGAGAGAGCGAGCAGGGGAGGGGCAGAGAGAGGAAGGGAAACAAAGAATTCAAAGCAGGTTCCAGGCTCCGTGCCGTCAGGGCAGAGCCCAACCCAGGCTCTGATCCCATGAACTGTGAGATCATGACCTGAGCCAAAGTCAAGACTCAGATGCTTAACTGAGTGAGCCACCCGGGTGCCCCTGGAATGCTCCTTGTTTTTAGACCTCTTCGAGGATAGAATTGGGAAATTCTCTTTTTCAAAGAAAAAAATAATAAGTTTAATATGATTACATACAGGTATTTCCAATCAAATTGAAACCTATAGGGTCTTCAGTCAACCTTATCCATCTGACGTGGGTTTCCCCTTGCTTCCGTACCGAAAATCCCCATTCCCAATGACAGTAATGTCATTGCCAAAAGTATGACACTGAGAATACTTTAACAGTTTTTCTCTCGCAGTTCTTTCTGTCCTCTGGAACAGCCCATTATAGATACGCAGTCAAATCACCACGTTTTAAAATCACTTAAGACTGTGCCTCTCTGTGGTTATGCTGCTAACATGATACAGTTGGATGCATCGCTTCGCTTTCGTCTTGATTGCTTGGGAATTGCTTTTTTAAATTTAATTTTGTTTGAGATTTATATAAACTATTTTCACGGTTTCTAACGCAAATCTACAAAGGAATTTCCTTGGAGAAGTCTCCCTCTTTATCAGATCGATACCAGGACATTGCCCACATTATCCTCCACTGTGGTTTTTTTTCACTGAACACTATGTCCTGAAGATCAATCCGTAATAGCATATAGAGCAGCCCTTCATTTCTTTTTATAACTGGACAATGCTCCATTGTGTGCCCGGGCCTAGTTTATTCCGTCTTCACCCTACTGAAGAACATCTGGATTATTTCCAGTCTCCCTTTTACTAACCGCGTTGCACGCTCCCTGTCTTATTTCCCCCGATGTATCTTTGGGATCAATTCCTAGGAGTGAAGTTGCCGGGTCAACGGTTGAGTGTAGGTTTTCTGATAGATATTGTCAAATTGCCCTTCGGTTGGTTGTGCCATTTTGTATCGTGAAATCTGTCTCTCCAGAGTCTCACCACCAGAGCGTGCTAGCAAACGTTTGGAATTTGCCTGTGTCATAGGTCAGAAATATCTTGGTGGAGTTTTAACTGGATTAATTTTTCATGCCATTTTTTTTTTTTTTTTTTTTTTACTATCAAGATTCGAATAAAGAGGAAAGAAATGTTTTGTCTGGATAATCTCTTTAACCAAGCATTACAATCGTGACAGGTATACAGGGTACATTCAGGCTTCACTAGCCTGGGGCTACAACAATGAAACCCCATACTTTAAACCCTTTTGCTTTTAAATTTTTTATTTTATTTTTGAGAGAGAGAGAGAAGGGGGGAGGGGCAGAGAGAGAGAGGGAGACACAGGATCCGAAGCAGGCTCTGGGCTGTCAGCACAGAGCCCGACGTGGGGCTCGAACTCACAAACCTGAGATCATGACCCGAGCCGAAGTCGGTGCTTGACCGACTGAGCCACCCAGGTCTCCCTCTGGGAACATACTTTAAAAGGGATATAGCTGGGGCATCTGGGTGGCTTATTTGGTTGGGCGTCCCACTTCGGCTCAGGTTCATGAGTTCGAGCCTCGTGTCGTGCTCCGTGCCGACAGCTCAGAGCCCAGAGCCTGCTTCACGTTCTGCCTTCCTCTCTCTCTGCTCCTCTCCCGCTTGTGCTCTGTCTCTCTCAAAAATAAATAAACATTTAAAAAATTAAAAAAAAAATACTAGTGACGTGAAAAGATTAATTTTGATCAATATTCTTTCAGAGATTTACTTAGAACCAAACAAGAAATTTTATTTTATTTTAATGTTTATTAATCTTTAGAGAGAGAAATGTATGCTTGCATACAAGCAGGGGAGGTGCAGAGAGAGAAGGAAAGAGAGGGAGAGAGAGAATCCGTGAGGCTCCACAACTCACAAACTCACAAACTGTGAGATCATGACCTGAGCCCAGATCAAGAGTTGGATGCTTAACCAAATGAGCCGCCCAGGCACCTCAAGGAGGCAATTTTAAATTCACAGAAAACATTAAGCATACTGATTGAAACGAACTAGGAACAAAATGCCCCCACTTTAGAAACAATTTCCTAAAAAAATACATAAATTCATAAAATAGTCCAAGGACTCATAAATATTACAATTCTCATGCAAGCACGCCTAGATTTCAAACCAAAATCATAGCAAGTGGAAAAAAAAATGTTTAAAGGCTCATAAAAGGTTGATTTTTTTTTTTTTTTTTTTTACTATTTACTGCTTTATGTTTTACTATCACTTTCATTGATCGGTTATTCTGCATCCTAAACTGTCAACCTGTGTTTAGAATGAGCCCGAGCATTTTTGTTAAGTGCACACTGATCAGTGGCGGTTGGGGGGGGTCCCCGGGCTCCGGGGGGGGGCTTGCTGTCCGTGGCAAAGCACTGTGACGCTCAGCCCGGACATTCTGGAAGTGTTGCTGAACTGAAGACCCCGGCCCACTGAGGACATTTTGTAGAGGGTCATGTGGTGACCATCCCTCAATGTGTCTTGGCAACAGGGGACACTTAGGTGGCTCCTCCCAGCCCTGCCTATGGATTGTCCCAGGGTCTCTGACCTTGGGGAGGAGGCCCCAGGGAGCAGCTCTGTCCATGTGGTCGTTGTTCCGATCTCAGAATGATCTTAGCATCCGCCGCCCCTAAGGTCTGAGGGCAAGTGCCCCCTGACCAGTGAGCTGCCTTTCCCGCCTCATAGAAGTCCTAGCCCTGCTGCAGGCCTCCGTGTCTGGTCTCCGGGGAGGTTCGGGAAGGGGAAACAAGGCGCTGTAGGATGGCCACCCCCTTATATGGGGCGCTGCCATGTTTTCTGGAGCTCTCAGGCTCTTGGGCCTGACCATGGCCTTGGGAACGCCTCCAGGCAAAGTTAGCAAAGAACGCCTGAGGTGAAGTTGACATCTTGCTTTTCCAAGACAGAGACCACCGAATCCAGTTTCTGCCCACGAAGACCACCCAGGGGAGAAAGTGGGCTGAGGTTCAGGAACCTTGGGTGTCACGGCCGCCACTAGCTAGGTAAGTGTCTGCGGGGTTCAGTTTGTTTACCTGTAAAATCCACAGGGGTTGGACCCAGTGACTTTTCATTCTCTTCTCTCTGTGGCATTTTATGGTGCTGGGGTCTGTGACTCCGGGAATAACGCCCACAGAGGAGTATCTTTAGGGAAACCCATGCTATGGCTGGGGTCCCAGCAGCTGGGGGGAGGGGTAACAGACAGCACAGGTGCACCCGCCCCGGGCCAGGTGCTTTCTTTAGTCCCGAGCGGTGGAGACTTGAGGGGAGGACTGGTGACCCCTAGAAGCCTATTCTCTGGAAAAGGCATCGAGTTCGGTTCTAAAGTGAATGATGCGCTAATAGATTCTCGAACACGGAGAGATGCCTCACAACACCTAAGATGCCTCCGGTGATTCCGACGGCTCCGAATTGGGGAGGACGGTGCTCCCGAGCGAGGCTGTGCCTGAGACGGAAATCAGTCAAGCGGCCGTGTTGATACGGAAGTGTAGAACATAGATTATTTTAATTGCTAATTGTTCTTGAGACCCCTACCCAGGTGTCGTCGTTGTTGGTTTTCCTAAATGTGGCCTAAATGTTCTCGACAGGCACGGTGAAGGAAATTACAGTTTATTCAGAGGCTGCCATGTTGCTGATCGAAGTACAAAGAGGACTCATCAAGGTTGTTGGGTTTTTTTCACATGGCTTTTAACATTTACAAAGAAAATGATTTCAGGGGGTGCGCACTGGGAAGAAACAGGCTGTAAACAGTTACCAAGCAGCCAAATACTCCTACGACGGAGAGAACGTTCCCTGCACCCTCATCTCATCAATCACTACCCCCTCCCTGATAATCGGCATCTAAATGTAACAGGAAGTACTCTTTTGTTCATGACTCTCGGGGAGGAGGGCATCCTGTCGTCGGAACACTCCAGGACCTCGTCGTGGGTGACTTCGCGGACACAAACCTCCCTCCCTTACACAGACGGGAGGCAGCCCCACGGATGCCCCCTGTGCAGAGGAAACGACCAGCAGCTTCTCAGCCGGCCGCGAAGGCTGTCCTCCCACCCCTGCTCCCCAGAGCCAGACTCGGGGGACCCTCAGTTAGTGCGTCCTAAGGTGGGAGAAAGGTCAGAGAGTGTGACGAGAGGAAGTTGGGCAGCCGCGAGCCTGCCGACAGCCCCTTCTTTGAAGAATTCCTCACTTGCTGGCGTCTTGAGAAAACAGCCTTTTCCTGGAGTCCTCCGGCCCCAGTGGCCCCTCGCAGGCCACCTTTGCCCCGGGCGGATGGAGAGTGCTCTTTGCGGCCTATGCCGGGATCAAACCATGACAGATAACCTTGGAGAAACATCCTTGGGCTATTCCTGAGGACGGGCTTGCTTTCTTTTTTTAATCCAAGTATAGTCAATATACACGTTTTATGCGTTTCAGGTGTACAACGTGATGATTTAACAAATCTGTGAGGAACAGGCCTCTGACACCCCTCAGACCAATGGTGGGTCCAGCACGCCCGTGGCCACAGGGAGAACACCCGTCGGGTCATCAGCCAGCCTTCGGGCTGGGATTTACACCTTTGCAAGTCGCGGGAGTGCCTGCCGGGGCCCGTTCTCGACTCACCTTTTGAGCTGAGCCTGACGGCATCATTCAGGACGGGATGTGCACGCTGGTGGCGACGTGACACGGGTCCGCTCCGTCCTTTCCTAAGTCCGATTACAGCCAACCCAACCACTGGGATCCTTTGATCAGCCTGAAGGAAGACATGCTTCAGAGGAATACCCACCAACACCAGCCAGAAGGAGCTCTCCTTACAAAAGCAGTCCTGCTCTCTTGGCCTCCCTGCAATTTCCAATTCGTATTATTACTCTAGTTTTTATTCTACGATTCTAATTACTATCACTCCCCCCCCCCAATTTTGGCATCCTCACTATACCTCCATTTAACTCATCATGTCGGAAGAAACAAGATGGGTCACTGTAGAGAATTCTTTCTTCCTTCGCTCGTAATGAGCCCCGCCGGTCCCCTCGCTGTCCGTGAAGGGCACTCCCTCCACATAAGCTGTGCGGTGTGTGGTCCTCTCTGCCCGAATGCTCTTCCCTCACCTGCAAGTTTTCTCAGTGAGGCATTCCCCTAGTTACCCAATCTAAAATTATAACCCACCCAATGTGTCCCATCCGCCTCCACACCTGGCTTTTCTCCACAGCTCTCGGCGCTGGCTAAAATCTTATTATACTTATTAATTTAGCCGATTGCCTACCTCCTCTACCTCTACGGAAGCTCCAAATGAGGGCAGGAGCCCAGAGACTTCATCTGTGTTGTTGACTGCCGTGTCTCCGGTAACTAGAAAAGAGCCCAGCGAACAGCAAGTACCCCTTCAACATCTGTTGGATAAATACTTGAATGGATGAGTGACGTCGGCTGAACCACCCCCCACACCCAGGCAGCCCAGCCTTCTCTGAGTGTGAAGGGCCCTCGCTTCCTGTGAGAGTCCTGCCCCCACCGCACCCAACATGTCTTGAAGACGTCTCTTACATCTCGCAGGTCTAGCAATGTGATTCGAAAAATCAGTATGTTTCGTGCAGGTTCTGTTTTGTCTTGAACAGAAGGGACCTTCAAAGAATCTAATTTTTCATGCTGATCAAAGAGAAAGCTAAATTTTATTCTTTTGATACCATTTTAATAATGAATGTATGACTAAATTCATTGTTAGTAATTTGCTTAATGTTCTCACATATATTTTCTTAGGTAAAATCGGTTTATACATCTCCTTCCTCTATGTTATCCTCTACCTTTGACAGGATCTAATGTCACTGTTGTGTTATTTTTGCAAATATTAAATCGACTATGGATATGGCTTAGGAATTGTTGGAGGTTTGAAGGAATTTGTTCATGAAACTCTCCAGGTCCAGAGTTATTTTTGAGAGGCAACTATGAGTAATTTCTCTTTGCGTATTAGTCTATTCAGATATTAAGATCTTCTGGGGGCGCCCGGCTGGCTCAGTCGGTACAGTGCGCGACTCTTGATCTCAGAGTTTAACTTCAAGCCCCACATTGCGTGTGGAGATTACTTAATAATAAAATCTCTTTTTTTCAAAAAAAGATCTTCTTGTAACAATTTTTTAATTTAATATTTCCCATAAAAATCACATATTTGAGGGGCGCCTGGGTGGCGCAGTCGGTTAAGCGTCCGACTTCAGCCAGGTCACGATCTCGCGGTCCGTGAGTTCGAGCCCCGCGTCAGGCTCTGGGCTGATGGCTCAGAGCCTGGAACCTGTTTCCGATTCTGTGTCTCCCTCTCTCTCTGCCCCTCGCCCGTTCATGCTCTGTCTCTCTCTGTCCCAAAAATAAATAAACGTTGAAAAAAAAATTAAAAAAAAAATCACATATTTGAATGGAAAGGCAGCCTACTGAATGGGAGAAGATATTTGTAAATCATATATCCAATAAGGAGTTAATATCTAAAATATACAAAGAACTCATACAACTCAACACCAAAAAATAAATAATCCAATAAAAAATGGGCAGAGGGTTTAGACATTTTTCCAAAGGAGACACATAGATGGCCATCAGACACATGAAAAGACACTCAACATCACTAATCATCAGGGAAATGCAAATCAAAACCACAATGATACATCACCTCACACCAGTCAGAATGGCTGATGTCAGAAAGACAGGTGTTGGCAAGGATGTGGAGAAAGAGGAACCCTTGTGCACTACCGGTAGGAATGTAAATTGGTGCAGAAACTGTGGAAATAGTATGGAAGTTCCTCAAATATTAAAAAGAGGAATAATATCATACAATACAGTAATTCCACTTCTGGGTATTTACCCGAAGGAAATGAAAACATGAATTTAAAAGGATACAAGCACCCATATGTTTAGTGGAGCATTAGTTACGATAGACAAGATCTGCCAGCAACCCCAGGGTCCACTGATAGACAAATGGACACCCACCCCCACCCCCACACTGGAATATCGCTTAGCCATAAAAAAGGATGGCATCGTGCCATTCACGACAACGTGCCTGGAACTAGAGGGTATTATGCTAAGTGAAATAAGTCAGGTAAACACAAATAGCATATGATCTCATTTATCTGTGGAATCTAAAAAACAAATGAATAAACAAGCAGAAATACACTCACAAAAATAGAGACCTGGTGGTTGCCCGAGCAGAGGGGGGTGCGAGGATGGGTGAAAGAGGTGAAGGAGATTAAGAGCTGCACACTCACACTCCCAGGAACAAAATAAGTAAGTCACAGGGATAAAGAACACAGCATAGAGAATACAGTCAATAATACTGTAATAATTTTGTGTCTGTGACAGATGGTGACCACTTAACCTTAGTGAGCATTTTGTAATGTACGTAACTGTCAAATCAGCATGTTATATATCCACTATGTTATACACCTAATGTAATGTTGTAGGTCAACTATATACTTCAATTAAAAATACCCCACACGTTTCATCTGTATTTTCCAGTTGAGCTCTAACAAGCATGTGTTAACAATTCTAAAATCTCCTGTTACCTGTTTTTATACTCCACATTTCATTTCTGTTTTAGTTCAGATGAACATTCTCTCTTCTTGATTAAAATGACTGGAAGTCTGTTTTATGTTGTCATTGTTTTTCAGAGACGCATTTCTTTGATGTTCTCTCTAATAAATTGCTCTCCTAATTCACTGTCTCCTCTTAGTTTGTCCTTTCTTTATCCTATGAAGATATCTAATAAGATCGCCTTATTCTTTTTTCTAGCTTCGTTAAATGAATCTTTTATTTCATTTGCTTTCTTTTATAAAAAAGAAAAGAATTTGAGGCTACGAATATCTTAACAATAGCCTAGAATTTTTGATACATAGTGTTATTTTCTTAAATGTCATATAATCGAGAATTTGTCTCATCCTTGTTCTGGGTTCCTGTGATAGAGCTTTTAAACCCCTGGAGATTCCTGAGTGGTTAAGTGTGTCTTTCTTATTCATGAGGGGTCACTGGACCACACCCGAGTTTATGCTAAGATGACTTGGATGGGGACTGGTCACGTTGGTAAGACCAATCGTGTGATTAGAGGGCCGCTCGAGGCTTTGGGCCACGTGTTATCAGCCCAACCCTCCCCCCACCTCTGGGGGAAGGGAGACTGAGTTCAATCATGTGGCCAATGAGTCCATCAGTCACACATATGCAATGAAATCCCAGTAAACACCAAACACTGAAGCTCTGCTGAGCATCCTGGTTGCTGAGCATATTGACGTGTTTGGGGGGGATGATGCGACCTGATTCCACACGGAGAGGGCACAGAACCTCTCGCGGTGTGTTTCTTCACTGACTGGTCTTGATTTGTATCCTTTAGAATAAACTGTAATAATAAGTATAGCAGTTTCCTGAGTTCTGTGAGTCTGGTGAACTGTTGAACCTGAAGGAGGTCGTAGGAGCACCTTTGGATTTGTAGCCAGATGGTCAGAAGTGCAAGTAGCCTAAGGACTCCCAAACCTGCAGCTGGCAAAGGACACGAGAATAGTCTTGTTGGGGACTGTGCCCCACACCTGTGGAGTGGGTACTAACTCTGGGTGGTTAGGGTCAGAAGTGCACTGCAGTCAATACATTACCTAATAATTTACTTTTTTAAGAAAGAATATAATTTAATCATTCGCTCTAGCAAGTTGATATTCTTTCCACCTTCAGGTGTAAGTCAAACCAGTCACTTATGGAGTGTTTTGGCCTTTTTGTTGTTGCTGCTGAGATAGGGAGCAGAGGTGTAACCAACCCACCAACACATAATCCAATGGTCATTTCGCCAGTTATGAGTCTACTCAAACAAGTCACTGGTTTCAACTTCTTTCTAAATATAGATTTTTTTTTTAACCCTGTGTGTATGGGTGCTAATTTGATGGTGAGAGGTAGAAATAAAGTTACTGGATAGGAGGTTAGCATATAAAACAGCTAATACAATAAAATAGTAATATTCTCTTCTGAGGCCAAAGAAAACCATGTCTGGAAAGTAGATGAAAGAAATATTCTATTAAAATTGTTCCTCTGCATGCATTATTCAGTGCTTCAGGATGAGAGTGCTTACGCAGTTGGTACTTGGTTGGAATGGCAGAAGCCTCCAGAAAGGTGGGCCAACTAGGGTACCAAGAACTGTTTCTATTTTTAGGAGAGGTCTTTCTTAAATGAAAGTATGGTCAGAGTGAAAACTTAACAGATATTATGGCAAACACTCCTGAAATCAGGCATAGCACTATGGGAAAAGGTGTTACAGATGGGTCACTGGATGGGCCAAAGGGAACTTTCTGATTAGTCAATATTTTCTGAATGGGCCTTTTTTCCCACACTCTTACTCTGGAGGATTATATCTGAGATGCATGGAAGCCCACTACTAGGAATTCCCAAAGGCAAGAACATATTTAAAACTATGATTAACATGTTCAAGAGCAGAGATGAAAACCATGGGAGGAAAATACACCCATTTTTCTCTGTTGAAGATGGAGAACTTCAACAGAGAATTGAAATGCATAAAAAAGAATCAAATGGTTATTTTAGGACTAAAAAGGTATATACCGCTTAAAATGAGGACTTCAAAAGATGTGTTTAAAAGCAGATTAAACAAGCAAAAGGATAAGAATGGTAAATTACAGAGCATGTTGACCAAAAAGACAAAAAACAAAAAACAAAAAAAACCAAACTGAAGTATGGAAATTTAGAAGACTGGGAAAATTCAGAAAAGAACCATAGAGACACATGGGATGCAATGAATGGCCTAAAATTTGTGTGATTCAAGTTCTAGAAGGAGAGGAGTGAGGTCAGGGAAAAAGCAATCGTGAAGGGAGAGTAACAGAATTTTCCAAAACTGATGAAAGTATCAACCAAAGATTCAAAGAACTGTGTGAACCCCAAGCACAAGAAATACAAAGACAACCACACTAGGGCACATCATAAACTGCTGAAAATCAAATCAAAAGAGAAATTCATAACAACAGCTGCGGGTTGGGGCAGGGAACGTACTGCTTTCAAAGGAGCACCAATAGCACGGGCAGCTGATTTCACAGAGGAAACAATGGAAGCCATAAGACGATGGAACGAAACTTTAAAAATGCCAAAATAAAATGTCCAAATTAGGATTCTATGCCCAGGGAAAGTATTTCCAAAATGAAAGGAGATAAAACTCACCAAAATTTATACATTAAATAGGTGCAATTTTTTAGTATATCTTTTCCTCGATAAAGCTTTAAACATTTTAAAGGAGAATAAATACATTTCTCAGCCAACAAAAGAAACTGAGAAGATTCAACACCAGGAATCATGAACTAAAAGAAAGAGTTCTCGGGCGCCTGGGAGGCTCAGTCAGTTGAGCGTCCGACTTCGGCTCAGGTCATGATTTCATAGTTTGTGAGTTCGAGCCCCACGTCAGGCTCTGTGCTGACAGCTCGGAGCCTGGAGCCTGCTTTAGATTCTGTGTCTCCCCGTCTCTGCCCCTCCCCTGCTCATGCTCTGTCTCAGAAATAAATAAACATTAAAAAAAAATTTTTTTTTAAAAGAGTTCTTCAGGCAGAAGAAAACAATCCCACAGGGAAATGTGATATTTCAGGAAGAAATAAGGAGGAAATATGTAGGTAAATATAAATAAATATTGGCATATAAATTAATGACTTGTGGGGCTTAAAATGTGTGTAAAATTAAATTCATAGCAACAGTAACACAAAATATGGAAGGGTGTTAATGAGGTTAAAGCGATCTAAGGAGAGCATTCTTGGAAAAGTAGCAAAAATAATTGTTATATGGCCGTGACAAGTTAAGGATGCATGTTGTGATTTCCATGGTAACCACCAAAAGAAAAGCTACATGATGCACTACAAACTAATAAAGAGAAAAATGGAATCATTAGGTTTTTCTTTCTGCCTATAAAATCTCAAATAATTTAAACGCTTTCAATAGCAAAGTATTCAAGACTCTCAATTTGTAAAACAGTTGAGTCTTATTAAGGTTGTATAACCAGATGCCTACTCCAATGTAATCTATTTCTTTCTTCTTTTGGTATCTGATTTAGAGTTTTCACAAAAGAGCAAATTCATAGGCTTAGACACAGAGTAAACACCAATTTTAGTAAGTATTTTATTTGAACATGTTAAAGCTTAACTTTGCAGCCACTTTTACTCATTAATCACTGAAACCTAACAAGCTCCCACTGGCACTTATTTGTGGGTAGAAAGCATGAAACCAGAATGGTCAAGACATTCTAAAGCTATGAAAAAAGAACCATGCATCCCATCGATCACTGCGTGTGCCTCCCAAACTCTGCTGTCCCACAACCCCGGTCCTTGGCATTTCTTTCGGCGCTGGGATTGTTGATTACTCTAATCCCACGTCCCCTTCCTCTTTTCCCTTGACCCCTCACCTGTATAGGTCCACGAAGTACTTCACTGCAGTGGTAAGGTCAGGGTAGTTCTGTAGGAGTTTTTTGGCTTGTGGTCCATCAGCTTCTTAATGTCCCCCAAGAGTCACACCCTCTGGTCCCAGGCAAAGCCTACAGAAGTCAATTCGATGGAAATGGCTGCCCTTCTGTCACCGCGTGAAATTCCAGTCCAAGCTGGAGTCAGGGTTGGGCTGAGTCCAGGTAAATACATCCCAGAGGTTGTGACTTGCCTGGTGCCAGCAGCACATTTGGCCTAGCTTGGTAGCCAATAGAACACGTCATTCAGATGAGCGGTGACAACTGAGGGTGTAAATGAAGCAGTGGTGAGGGGAGGGGGCCCCTGGAGACAGTCAGTATTTCCTTGGTTTGCACTTCAGTGCCACACTGTTGATGCAAAACCTCTGCCCACTAGGCCCACGTCCATCAGGAAGCACGCGGCCAAGACGGGCTCCACACTGCATGGGAGAGAGGCCGCCGTCATTTCCCCACCGAGACAAAGTTCTTTACGTGAAACTAGACAGGTGAGCCCCACGTGGCCGCACCCCACATGGCCACCCCACCCTGGTGTCTGACATTTGTATGGGGGGAGGGAAGCCCATCACATCAGAATTTGATTAAGAAATGAAAGAAGACAGGGGCGCCTGGGTGGCTCAGGCAGTTAAGGGTCCGATTCTTGACTTTGGCTCAGGTCATGATCTCACGGCCCGTGAGTTCGAGCCCCGTGTCGGGCTCTGCGCTGGCGGCACGGAGCCTGCTGGGGATTCTCTTTCTCTCCCCCTCTCTCTCTGCCCCTCCTCTGCTCACTCTGTCTCTGTCTCTCTCTCTCTCTCTCCCTCCCTCTGCCCCATCTCTGGAAGGCCACAACCAGGAACGGCTACGTCAGGGAATGGCTCAGGAAGGTTCTTTCTCTTCCCTGCAGTGCCCAGAATGATGCGAGAAGGATCTGAAGTAGCAAGTGTAGAAAAGTACAAAAATACTCCCGCATCGTAACACCAGCTACGCTCTTTGCAGCATCGGGGAAAACCAAAGAGACAAAACAAAAAAGCCCCACCTGCTTGCAGACAACCTTGGTGCGAGTTAATCCTAACGAGGTGTCCACGCCTCTCAGGATCCCCGCGTCCCTTTCATTGGAGCCAGACGTCCCGTGAGCCTCAGAAAACAAAGGCCGTCTGGTGCCGGAGCAGTACTTTTTCTCGGAACCAGGGAAGACATTGGCCACGCGGCAGCTGCTGAGATTGTTATGAACACACGAAGAGCATTGGATGCCCCAACTCATTCTTCTGATCCCCTCCCTCCTCTGCCAGACCTCCAGGCCAGTTAGGTGAACAATCAGTTCCGCAGGAACCCTGCCCGCTGCACTGTCGCTATTGAACACGTTGTCCCGTCCCCCTGAAAGGATCTCTTGTTCCTGGGACGCTGCCGGCTCCCCTCCCGATGTCCGACAGGGACCGAAAAACACTAGAGGCTTTGTGAAGTGTGATGCCCATTAGGAAACACAGATCCAATCCAAGTGGTCTAAATGTGGAAAAGGGGGAAACGTAAATGAAAGAACAGTGGTCCATGGAGGGCGTCACAGTCTGGGCCCAGCAGGGGGAGACCTGATGAAACGCATTTTCAGCAGCAGGACCTTCCGGTTACCCGGACACAGAAGCCTGACTGCCTCTGCCATTTCGCAGCTGTGTGACACTGGGCAGGCTATGTAACCTCTCCGGGCCCCATCTGTAGCATGGGGAGAATAACACCTACGTCATGGAGACGTTTTGAGGTTTGAAGGAGATACTCTGCGGGGGCGGGGGGGGGAGGAGTAAGTGCTCGTGAAGGTTCGCTGTGAACAGTCCCTGTGGCGCCGTGACCCTCCTGGACACGTCCCATGGGAACGAATGGCGCCGAGGTGGGAGAGGCCCAGAGGGGCCGACCAGAGGAGTGAGAGGGAAACACGCAAATCCACGCGCCAGGGACCCCCGGTGAGCTCCCTCAAAGGGCACTAGGGAACCCGAGTGGAAAATCTGCAATGGCAGGGGAAGGGCTCTCTAAGGAAGAGGGAGAAGAAATGCACTATAAACTCTGCAAAACAAACAAACGAACAGACAAACCAAGAGCCAAAAACCAAAAAACCTGAGTAAAGAGAAGGAAAAATGGCAAATAACCAACTCCCTAGCCTATGAACGCAGAAGGAAGCTCGGGGGAGAGCACGCGCCGCAGCAGGAAGAGTCAGGTTTGAGGCGGTCAGCCTCAAACACTCCCATCTCAGGACTGCTCTCTATTAAATCACTGAGGAGCTCTGAGAGCTTTTGTTTACGGGAATTAAGGATACCGATGTTTAACAAATTAGAAATTGTAACTGACAAGTTGTAAATAATCATCCATGAAGTTATTTTTAAAACTAACGAATTCATTACCTGGTCCCATAAATAACCTACTTTTCTGACGGAGGATTATATTTTCCAAAATGAAACAAACACTTAGTGAGAAGAGATGCACTGTTTCACAATTCTGCGCATCTCTTTAACATCTAGCTTAGAAAAAGGAAAAAGACCATTGACTCTTCGTATGTGCTTCTGGATTCGATCTGCTGCACTGCTATTTTGATTGATGTACATAAGAGGATGTGGCCTCATGGATATGCAGTAACGAAAGAGAGGGAGGGCCTTGTAGGGCCCCTAAAACGGTCCCAGAAACTCCCAGGATCCTCAGACCAGCCTTTGAGAACTCTGAGGAGTAAGGGCCCTGACTTCTGAAAGGTGTGGGCGTGGAGCCAGGCTCTGCTATATCTGTGACCTTGGCAAGTTATTTAGTCTTTTAAAGCCTCAGTGCCCTAATGGATAGAACAGTAAAGGCATTATTGCCTCACAAGGTTGCTGACAAGATTACCTGAAATAGTTTCCCTATAGGTACAGTGTATTTAGCATAGTGTCGGATAAACGGTACATGAATCGGTAGCCATTATTTTTAAAAATCATCACTATTATTAATAACAGATATCCATGAAATCTGAGCAGCCATAGGTCCACTTTTTTTTTGCAACCCTTTCCAAAGGGCTCGAAACTATTCATCCGAGGCACCCTGGCCCAGGGAAAAACATTTTGAGTATGTTTTAGTCACAGCCTTTCCACCCTTAACATTACACGTAAACCAGTGATCATTAAAGGCATTTTGATGGAGAATTATGAATGTAATACATTTTTTAATGAATTAATCTAAAGACTAATAAAAAGTCATTTAAAATGTTTATGGGAAACAATAAATCTTTCTTGATGCAATTAACGGAATCTGCAGATTTTATCAGGTAATAATGAGAGGTCCATCATATAGAATTTCAGAATGGGAACCTAAATATTAAGGTCAATTAGAAATTCCAATATATGGGAGCTCCTGGATGGCGCAGTCGGTTGAGCATCTGACTTTAGCTCAGGTCCTGAGCTCATGGTTCATGGGTTCGAGCCCCACTTTGAGCTTTGCGCTGAGAGTGCCAGGGCCCACTGTGGATTCTCCGTCTCCCTCTCTGCCCCTCCCCCGCTCACGCACACACGTGAGACTGTCAAATAAACAAATAATAAATATATGTTAAAATTTTTTTTTTTTTAATTTTTTTTTTCAACGTTTATTTATTTTTGGGACAGAGAGAGACAGAGCATGAACGGGGGAGGGGCAGAGAGAGAGGGAGACACAGAATCGGAAACAGGCTCCAGGCTCTGAGCCATCAGCCCAGAGCCTGATGCGGGGCTCGAACTCACGGACCGCGAGATCGTGACCTGGCTGAAGTCGGACGCTTAACCGACTGCGCCACCCAGGCGCCCCAAAATTTTTTAAATAAAAAAAAAGAAATTAAAATAAACATATTTAAATGATTACCAGATTATAAGACTCTACCTTGGGAAACTAAAACCACTCTGGATCATCTCTTTTCACATACTCTTAGAGGTGTTTGTTTGTTTTTGTTTTGTTTTTTTTTTGCTGTGTGTTTGCGTGTTCGTTACATGTTTATTTGCTTTGGTTTTTCTTCATTTCTGGAAATTCCACAGCCCCCAAACTACAGCCGAGGCACCTGGTGATAACTGACAACTCTAAAATCTTAGAAGGATTTCCATTCATTCAGAGGAACCGGAACACAAAAAAGGTTTTTAACCAATGTTACTTAGTTACTTGTAACATGGAGGACATCCTGATGTTATGTAAGAAGGAAAGTAATATTAGGCTTTCAGTTTCCTTCTATTCTGAGAAGGATGTAGGAGCACCCAACATGTGATCCCACAGTAGATTTTAATAAACACTTCCAGAATGGGTACATGGCGGGGAAGGAGGAAGAAGGGGAACAGAGGAAGCAGGGAAGTGGTGGCAAATGAAGCAACAGTCTGGAGCCCCCAGAGGGGTGATAACATCCTAAGAGTGTTCTGGACCTGGAAACCTTGGATTAAAGGCCTCTGATTTGGACAGGAGGCATGTCTCCCGGAACAGGCACCATACTGGTTCTGTGTGAAGCCAATTCTGCCAAGAGGCAGTGGTCCCACATCCACCTGACTCTTTCTTGGCTGACCAACTTTCCCCCTCATTTTGACCCTACACAAGCATTTGGAGGAATGTTTACTTTTTTCCTCCACCCCCGCTTGCTATTATGAAGGCTGGAGACTAGAGAAAGAGAGAGGCAAAACAGAATATTTTCCTAAGACCAAGCTCTTGAATGGGAAGCATGCTCAGGAATATAAGCTTCACTGATAGATTCTCATTAATGAGACTATATTCACAAGAATTCCTCATTCTCAAAGATTTATCTCCATCTGCAGCCCTAAGAAGGATCCGTCTCTGAGGACAGTCATTGCCAACAAGTACTGAGTGCTTGCTGGGCACATGCCGGGAACTGCGCTGGTGCTTCTGCGTGCATTACCTCACGACTCAGTTCATCCTCTCAACAACCTTATGAAGTCCAACTATCCTGCTAGCACGTTACAGGTGAGGAAATCAAGCCACAGACTGGTTCAGAGACATGCCCAAGGTCACACAGCAGGGGAGCAGACCCCTAGCCACTTCAGTATCCTACCTCTCCTATAAACAAATACATCTTTAAGAAAAGTATATTCTGGAGCATAAAAGATCCTTTTAAACATATTCGTATTTCTTCCAGTTTCAATTATTCAGCAGCAGCAGGAAAATGGAACAGAAACCAACTCAAAAGTCCCTAAGGGGGAAAAAAAAATAGAAACCTTTCAACTAAAACTAAATGATTAAAAAAGAAATAAGTAAGGTTGGTGAATCGGCAGCTTCGCAAACTGGCCTTTGGTAAACGGGCTTCTCGAGAACTGGCTGGTTCTCCTGTTAGTCTTGGCTGCTTCACTATCTCAGTGACCTGGGGTTGGTCACTCGACTTCCTTAATTTGGACACGCATTGTGCCGATACGGTAGCCACTGGCCACGTGTGGGCTTTTAGTTTTAAATGAATTAGAGTTAAATAAAATTAAAAATTCAGCTTCAACGACACTGAGCGTTCAAGAGCCATATGCGATTAGTGGCTACCATATTGGATAGAGCAGATCTGGAGCATTTCCATGGAGGCAGAAATTGCTCCTGGACAGTCTACCCTACTGCTCTAGTCTCAGGTCCATCCCGGCTCCAACGTTCTGTGATTCCAGACTGGCTGCTGCGGTGAAGGGATGGTGGGCCCCGGGGGGGAAAAGGTCTCAATTTGACTAGTGCAGAAACTGGAACACCAGTGAAGTAAGAAAATGAACGCAAAGTGGGAGAATGCCCCTACGAGGACAACTTCTCATCCTGTCTTCACAGCCCAAAGGTAGAAACAGAGCATCCGTCTGGTTACCGTCCACCTTTATTTTTGACTAAAAGCAGGCTGGCCACCTCAAGGTCCTGCTTCTCCTTAACAGAACCAAAGGTCAAGGAATAACTAATGGCTCAGAAATACGCGTCCCACATCTTCCTGTGTTAAAATAACCTGCTTCTCTTAGTTCTCCCCAGGCCAACCCTGGGCCGCCTGCTCGCTTAGACGTCTCCTCACCAGCCACTTGTCGTAGTGAGTGAATCCGGCCAAAGACTTGCCCTTCCGCAAGCACGAAGGGAAATCGATCCTAATTGTTCCTCATCCTTGCCGGTGGGGTCTGGCTTTCCAAATCCGGCCCACATTAGCAGCCAGCAGCCCAAGAAAGCCCGGTCTGCTCAAAGCCCAAAGGACATAATGAAGCCCGGCTTAATGGAAGATTCACAGAGCTGGCTTGATTTATATTTTATTCCAAACCAATTTAGGGTTGATGCAGAAGAAAGGAAAATATCTTTGAAGTTCTGAAAACAGGACTTCAAAGATGTTTTCCTTTCTTCTTCATCGAATCTACTGTTTTTAGACTGTTTCCTGCATGGCTAAACAAAAAAGCCTTTGTTGAGAGATTTCAGATCCTGATTGACTTAAAAGAGGCTTTGAAATCAAGGGACAATTAAATTTACTTTTAGCTGGTATAGAACAGGGTATGGTATTCACTACTGTCAAGCACTGTGGGGAATCTATCCTCATAAAATTCTACATTTCCCAAATTAAATTATAAACCCATTTTCCCTGGGAGAGATATAGTTTTAATCACATGGCCAGGCAAATACTATTATGGTTTAGGTTTCTTTAAATACTTTCCCAGGAAAATATTCTAATAGTGTTACCTTAAGGTGCCCACGAAGTTTTATTTGTTGTCTAGTTCTCCGGGATACAGAGAGAAAGAATACAGGCTAAGAGATCTCGTTAACTGCTCTACATGCTAGAAATAATCCAGACAGGCAAGTATTTTATAGAAACAGCTCTCCTTATAGCAACCATGCCAAATGAGGAGGGCAATTAAAAACAACAGGGGTATATATTTAGCCAAGACTTCAAATGAGACAGAGCTGCATGAAATCTGGAGGTCCGTTCTCCTTCAGTACCTCTCCACCTTGACCTTACCTGAAGAGTGGGTTGTCCCAGCACACGCAGTGATACGTTCCTGATTCCTTGTTATTCAGGTAGATCCCACTGAAAGGCTGAAAGCAAATGAGATACATCATGTGTAGGGTTCTCCTAACACCAGCAGGAGATGATATGCGGATTTAAATCCAAGATTCAGTCCCCAAATAAAGGAATTTTTGTACTAATTTGACGAAGGGCAAACATCACCGGAGAGAAAATTACAACGTGCCCGACGAAGCAGCCTGCAGGCTTATCACAACCCAGCCTTTATTGTGCCAAATATTCAAATTATGACATTAATAATGCTTTGTATTTATATAGCACCTTTCATCCAAGAACATCAAAGTCCGTGAAAAAGTGAGAGAACAGTCCTCTGCATGGTGTAAGATTTCAGTCTTCGTCTCAAAATAGTTCATACAATAGGAATCCAGTCCACTGTCTAAAACACTTTGAAATCTCCAATTAAAGACAGAATATAAATACATAAATAGCATAGCTCTGTCAGCTCGTGGTTGTGCCTTTAATACGCTTTGCGCGGCATTTAGGGCGTTGCATACTTAAAAAACGTTTAAATAATGAGTTAGATCATCCCATACCAAAGTTACTACCTAGATGAAATGACTTCATTAATTGTGGCCTAAAGAGTTTGCGGGTTTCCAGAGGTTTCCCAAGAAAAACACAAGGAGACTTGAGGCAATGAGTCAGCCAAGTCTTGACATATATTTTTCAAAATGCCATTTTGCAAATTGGATCTCGCTGTTGGAAAAAGAAACAAAGAGCCTTTTGCCCAATTCCTTTTGTGAAAGTAAATTAAGAGGAAAGAAAACAAAAACAAAACCAACCCTGTCACCCCAGCCAACTACGGACCATCCACCAGCAGGGCCGGGCGGCAAGCACTCCCCCAACTGCACGGGATGAAAGAGAAGCCAGCGCTCCTCTGAACGGGTCGCCACGTTGCAGAACGGACTCGGGAGGCAGGCTGGACTCTTCTGCCCTTCCTAGGTTTCCCGTCTCGACAAAATCACAGGTCAAACATTCAGATTCCCCGTGGTAATATTAACAGCCCGTTTTCAGCGAGCCGCATCACGGACAATTTCAAAATTACCCGCTGAGCCTACCATCTGGGCACACTTGGACGTTTTCCCTCTTCGAAGACTCTAAGCTGAGCTGCAGAACAGTAGTTCTGCACAGTAATAAGCTGGTCTTTTTACGGCCTGTCCCCCTGGGTGCCTGCTCCCACCCGTGGCATCTGCAACCAAGCTCCACATCCCTCCCGCCTGGGCTGACAAGACACACGTGCCAGAGGGCCACCAGTCCTGGGGCTGAGCTAGAAAGCCTAGGAAGCTTCAACGGACACATTTTATGAAGTGACATCTATCCAGGCCTCCTAGACCGATTTCCTGATGCCTCCTTCCCCTTATACCTCAATTTTATATAAGTCTTATCATCTATTTAGGGCTGAACTCAGCTTTTAACTCAATTGTGCATTCTAGTATTTACTCGAAAACCTACTATGTACCCAGGGCTGGTCTGGGTGCCGTTACGGAGATGGGGAGGAAAAGACCGGGAACTGAACTGGCCAGCCCCTTCATATGGGACTTCCCAGCCTCCAGAACTGTGAGAAATAAATGTCTGTTGTCTAAGCCCCCAAGTCTGTGGTATTCTGCTATGGTGGCCCTGAAGGCAGTCTGTCTGGACCAACGGGACCTCTTTCTTTGATCTCGTCCATACAACATACCTGTTGGGAACGGATGGCACGCTCAAAAGGGCGATTTGCACATAACTTCATATAGAACGATTTACAAAGGTGGGGACAGGGCCAGCAGAAACCAACAGGGAGGGTGAAGCAGCCCCGGGCCCGTGGCTTTGAGAACACACTACCCTACTAAGCCTGTGGGGCCAAGGATGGCGCAGCTCCCAGCACCCGTGAGGCTGCGGCCGTAGGTGAGGGCGGCCTGCAGGAGCACGGCTGCCGAGAGGACCCCGGATCCTGATTTCTCGGTTGTGTCCTCTGACCTCGCCGGCGTCATCCACTGCCACACTCGGTCAGTAGCCGGAGGGAAGGGGAGCGTGTCTTCTTCCCAGAGCTCAGAGCGGAGTGAAGCATGTGGAGAGCAGTTCTGCGGGGCAGACAGCGGGTGACCTGCATAAAACCTGCCTTCGACTGCCTTCTGTCGGACTTTTATGGTGCAACCAGGCTGTAAACTCATCTGCTGTGTCTACCCGAGTGCTAACGTACCCCTGCGGCCCAATACGAACACACGCGACCGAATTTTTAAGTGTGGGTGACCAAATAGAAAGCTTAGACGTGTTACTTCTCTCTCGTTAGCAAGGCTTACAGCTAGTTCTGCATTATTCCAAGAAGTTACGTGTGGACGTGGGTCAGCTGAAAGGGGTTCGTAACATTACTGAAAATACTGCATGATGCTCATTTTGTAAAATGGCCAAATGCACAGAGCGTACCGCACCATCTGTTTGAGAATCCCACAGATTTATTCTCCTCAACATCTGTCAGCTCATCTCCAGGCTCGGTATATACACCAAACCCTGCCTGGCTGTGTGTGTCCCTGAGAAAGGGCTGGCTTAGAATATTCTGGGATACGCCCAACTGCACACAGAGAATCACACGTGGCTCCCCGTACTACGTGCACTAATAACCACGGTCTCTCTCCCAGTGAAGGATTATTAGAGTCCCACCCACAGGAAGTTTTAAAAAATAGCAGGACTTCACAAGAATCTATTGGGATCTGCCGGCCTAAGGACGTCAGCATCGGAGAAACCGAGGGTGTGCCATGATTCCACGACCATGTGCACATGAACTCGGTGGGGCCTGCTGAAGGAAAGACAGAAATACCCCGCAGCTCCGCAAAAGCGCTGTGGTCCACTCTGTGGGGTCCACTTCCCCAATGAAAAGGTCTAGTAACCGCGTTCTACGGCTTTATTCCAGCGGCTATACGTGGGTGTGAGACAGATCACTGGTTAAGAAGCGCTGTGCTGGGAAAACAGTACCGTAATGAGGAACCACGGAGGACGGCTCCCCCCGGAAACGAGTCAAAGCTGAGCTTGATGAATGCAGCTTAATGTTTCTGCCTCTTAGCCCGCACTCACTCAGAAGTCACAAAAATTTACTTTCTGAGGGCAGACCACGGCCAGGCGCTGTGTTTTGTGCGAGGGCCACGCCAACAATGGCAAGCGCTCTGAAGGAAAAGTGCTGGGAACAGCAAGGCCGGCTTGGGGCCGAGAAAGGCCTCCCTGAGCACAGGGGCTGGGGGTTGAGAGGTAGGTCTGAAGGGGCAGGGAGGGTGGGCGAGGGGATGGGGGAGAGCAGGACACAGGGTCAAGGGCGGAAGGGAGAGGGAGCCCAGGGTGTTTGAGAGCGGAAGGAAGCGCAGTGTGGCCCAAGGGCAGAGATAGGAAAAACAGCCCGACGAGGAGAGGGGCAGGAGGCTGGGGGCAGAGCCACTGGGGCCTAATTAGCCATTTGTAAACTTTGCTCTTTACCTTGGAAGCGGTGGGAAGCCTCTGGAGGGGCGGCGGAGGGCTGCGGTCGGACTTGTGTTTTCGGATCTCTCCGGCAGCCGTGTGGAGAAGGGCGGCCAGAAGGAGAGCAACGGGAAGGTTACTGAGGAGGCAGAACAGGGTGAGGGGAGGGAGGGGGGGTCCGGGAAGGCTTCCGGTCCCTACAGGCAGGTGGACACGGGTGCCCGACAGGGAGAACCACGGAGGAGGGCCGGAGGACGGGCAGAGCGGATGAGCGACACGTACCCCAACCCCCCCTCCAGCCACCCCCGGTCCATCCGGTCACCGAACCGTCGGCAGTGTGGCCTACCGGGTCGGTTCCCTTTCGCCTCGTGACGTAGAACCGCTCTGGAGTCAGTTTCTTTTGCCACTCGCTCCGGGTGAGAGACTGGCTCGCGCTCTGTGAGGGACCCGGGGTGGTTAAATGGGAACCTGTTGTAATTAGAACGAAAGGGCCCAATGAACGTTTCCCCTGAGCCTTGCTCCTCAAGTGCACGGCCACCCCCAGGACACGGCCGTCCCTCCCCTCTCCCACGACTCCCTTCGTCCCGGGGACCAGAAAGCTCCGGTACAAAATGCTTCAACTGACTCATTAGTTTCACGAGAAAGGAGCAGCAAGGGGACAGCCGGGTTTCTCGTCCCACTGGGGCGCGGGAGCTAAAGAGGCAGCTGAAATATGAAATAATGCAGAATAAGATCTCCTCGGGTGCCCGGGGGGTGCACATTGATCCCTCTTCTATTACCGCATCCAGAGGAGTATTTCTTGTCAGGACACGGCTGGGAGTAGCTGAGTGACTGGAGAGAAAAGAACCGTGAGCTAGTGGGTTATTCAACTCCTCTCCTTCGCTGGTTTATAAAAATCTCTCTGCTTGTGTTTGTCGGCAGAAGTCTTTATTAAAAAAAATCTAGTGCAGAAAAAAAAGAGACTCCTACAGCGTGTGCCCCTGCAAAGAAACGGAGACCTTCCAGAATCCATCCTTATGCTTTAATCTTACGACTTTTACTCCAGTGAATGTAAACAAATTAACTAGGACAATACTCTTTTTTAGCCAAAGGGGAGGAGGAAGCCCAAGGCATATATAACCGATGCTTCAACCATCCAACACGAAGAATGCGAAAGGGTTTTATGATCTGTCCACCTCAACTTCCCAATGAGAAAACGGCGGCCCGAAGGCTTAGTAACTGACCACAGCAACAAAGATAAAAGGTTAGACACCTTGGTGTTACCGCCAAATATCGAACATGTCTGAAAATCATATTTGAAATTCATTTTGTTACCAGAAAGAGGTCCTAAATAATGAAGATCTGTATCTTCATCGCTAGCTCATGATACCGCATAATACGGTATTTTTGGTATCGTGTGTTGTTGTTGCTTATGGTTGTTCACATTTTATTAAAAAGTTTTTAATCTGTTAAATATGTCAATAGTTGCCCTTTCTTAAATACTTTTTGTAAAGCTATGGGGACTTCTTTTTCACTCTGGAAATACACCTCCGAAATTTTCCTATGAAAATATAGTTCAACTGCACACGGTTTCCCCAGGGACTCATTTCCTGGGGCGCAAAGCAAGATGTATTTATGTGACGATTACTACTGCTCAGTGGCCTTTCAGAGTTACCAATGCAGAATGCCATGCAATAAATGGATGGGGGAATGATACAATTAAAAAAAAAAATCACCCTTTTATAATCAGTAAAATAGTCACTGACTCAAGCAAGAATCGGCAGGGGATTCTAAAACCCTGGGCGAACGACTGTTGGAAGAATGGAACAGTTACACATTTTCAAGACAGTGTTAATTATGAGGAAGAAAATGAGTCTCTACAACGGAAAAATGTACACGTCATCACCTTAACCAAAGAAGCAAAGGGAGCATCGTCGACAGCGGGGCAGGCTGACATCACGGGCCTCTGGGCATGAGGCACTGAAGACGTCACACCCCCCACCGCACTGCCTCCAAATTCAGGGAGCCCACTGACACCTTCTCCGTGAAGCCTGGGAACCCTTCATCCTTCTCTCTCATTTCCCCGTAGTTCTGACACTTGGCATTCTCCCGTGGTACCTTTGCCTTCCCTGGGCTTCCGTGGCACCCGATTCTCTGGTCTCTCCCACGGCTCCCTTTCGGCATCCTTCGTCAGCCAGCCCTGGAACGAGTCCGGCTGTCCTAGGCTTGCCTCTGTCACCGCACCACACCTGCCTGCCCTTGGGTGATTTTGTCCGCTGAGTAGCTTAAGGACCATCCACACGATGAGACGCCCACATCTAGCTTCCCTCCATCCTCTCTGCTGAGTTCCAGATCCACATGCAACCACAGACGGGTACCTTGAGGCCGTCCCATTTCAAACACCGTGCGCGAGAGGACTTCGCGTGTCTCCCCTGCCCCGCCCGACCCAAATCTGCTCCTCCTCTCATGTGCTCCAGCTCTTTGATCCCACGCTTTAAACCGGAACGCCAGGCCGTCCTCCGTGACTCTTTCCTTTTCCGTGCACCAAGCCCTGTTGCTTCTCCTTCTTAAATAGCTCTAGGATCTGCTCATCCTCACTTATCTGCCACTACCTTGACTCAGGCCGCCATTATCTCCAGCAGAGATGACAAAAGTCCCTGATTACAAAACGCCCTCCCCTATTTGCACCGCTTCTTCTTCCTCACTGCCCCAAACTGTTCGGTGTTGTCACACAGGAATCAGAAAACATGCCGTGTGAATATCTAGAAGAGCACATAGGCAAGAGAAAAACCTGGCTGGGTGTGCCTGGCATGTCTGATGAATAGCGGGAAGGCCAGGGGAATGGGTGGAGCGAGCAGGAAAATATGCAGAAGTGCGAGCAGAGAGCTAATGGGGTAGCGGGCATACCACCAAGGGCCTTGAAGGCTACCCTAAGGTTGGTGGCTTTTATTCTGAGTGCGGAAGTCACGGGAAGATGAGCAGGGGCATGACATGATCTAACATACTTAAAAGGGTTACTGGCCGATGTACCAAAAAAATTGAAGCAGGGCAAAGGTCGCCGCGGGGCACCCAGCACAGAGGGCACTTGAACAACCTGGCCGAGAGACGGGAGGAGTCCTGGGTCAGGGAGGCGGCAGCAGACAGACTTAGAGAGGTCCCTCGCCAGCTGTATTCTTTTTTTAAATTTTTTTTTTCAACGTTTATTTATTTTTGGGACAGAGAGAGACAGAGCATGAACGGGCGAGGGGCAGAGAGAGAGGGAGACACAGAATCGGAAACAGGCTCCAGGCTCTGAGCCATCAGCCCAGAGCCCGACGCGGGGCTCGAACTCATGGACCGCGAGATCGTGACCTGGCTGAAGTCGGACGCTTAACCGACTGCGCCACCCAGGCGCCCCACGCCAGCTGTATTCTGATGGCAGAGCCAGAGGACTTGCAGATTTGAAATACGAGAGAAAGGAGACACAGTCAAAGGGGCACCACTCCAAGGCTCTAGGTCCGAGCAGGGGAAGACGGGGAAGCCTACAGGAGCAGTAGGTTTGAAGGCTTGTTAATAAAAATGCCAGCCCAATATTCAAGTGGACACGTCAGGCAGGCAGCTGGATTTATGGATGCAGAAATTGGGGAGAGGCCCAAGGTCGCCATGTAAATTTGGGACTCCTCACAGCATTATGATGTTATTTAAAGCCATGAGCCTGGAAGATCCCCAAGTCGGCGAGTGTGGGAAGAACAGAGAGGCCCAAGGGTTGGACTTGGAGGCGCCCCAAGATAAACAGGTGGAGGAGATGGGGACGAGCAGACAGCGAGGCAGGAAGGAAACCGCAAGAATGTGCCGTCCTGGAAAGAGATGACTGATAATTAACCATCGGGTTTGGCAATGTGGCCGTCACTGGTGCCCTGAAAAAGGGCAGTTTAGGCGGAGGAGTGTGTGTGTGTGTGTGTGTGTGTGTGTGTGTGTGTGTGTGTGACTAGAATAGATCTGATAGAGAAGAGGAGGAAGGAAAGGGAGACAGTGCAGACAGGTCCCTCGGGAGTTCTGCAGGTAGCTGGAATGGAAGGTAAGATCGAGAGTACTCTTTATGAGGAGAAAGATCACAGTATCCTAGTATGCTGTTGGGAATTGTCCACTGACGAGCGTAAGTTGATGATTTAGGAGAAAGAGGGGAGAGCTGTGGAGCTGTTTTTGACCTTGACCTTAGGTGGATGAAATATAGGAGAACAATGAAACTGTGAACATTTTATTGACTGTGTAAGCTTTAGATAACTATTCAAGGTGACAATAAAAGAGTTTTACAAAGCAATGCCAGCCTAACCGCCCAGTGAGGGGAAAACACTGTGCAATCTCTTCAGGCGCGGTTAGCAGGGAAAGGTGTTTTGGTTGTTTTAAGACCAAGTGGGATCAGAACTGGCTTTAACTGGAACTATGTGTTTAACCCCAAGAGAAGCGGAAGACATTCTACTTAAGGCCGTTGAAAAGACCAACAGATGTGTATAACTATATTTTGTAAGCCTTCAACCAAGGGCAAGATCCAAAAGCTGTCCAGGGCCAACGTGTCTGTGTGGCCTAAGCCGGCACTGGTCACACAAAGGCCACCTCAAATAGTGAAAAAAAGGACGGCAAGAGCAGGAGCGGGATTTGATTCTCCCTCCCAGAATCTAAACTGGTTTTGAGGGAAATGTGGGAAACCTGAACCCTGGCTATCACTGACACTGGTTATAGAAAGGAGTAGGAGAGCACCATGATAAAACGCTCTCCTTACCCTCCAAGTGTCTGTCCTGCCGCGTCACTCCACCTACATTCTTGCCTTTGGCAAAGGTCTTTTATTATTTCTGTGGAATTCTAAGACGAGAACTGACTTTTGATACTAAGATTTATAGTCTGGAAAGTTGCTGTTATCTTCCTTTCTCCTTTTGGGGAGGAAGTGGAATGGGCTAGAGGGAAAAAAAACCACTACTGTTTCCTGGAAGCATTGCCCTTAGGGTCTTTCCACATGCAATACAATTGCTGACACCAGAAAGAGGGAATTCAAGAAGCGAGAAAGTTCAGCGGGACTCCCGCCCTTCAGCTTCGAACCCAAGGTCTGTCCTGGATGGGCCCCCAGACCCCTCTCCTATAGCTCTGTATTTTACCACACCTATTAGAGTGACTAATTCTTTTCAGACACTCCCCTTCTCCTATTTTTTTTAGCTTAAACTTTAAAACTAAGATTTAAATTGTTAGACAAAAGGGGCGCCTGTCGGTTAAGCGTCCGACTTCGGCTTAGGCCAAGATCTCGCCGTTGCTGAGCCCGAGCCCCACGTCAGGCTCTGTGCTGACAGCTCAGAGCCTGAAGCCTGCTTCCAATTCTGTGTCTCCCTCTCTCTCTCTGCCCTCTCCCACTCACGCTTTCTCTCAAAAACAAATGAAGGTTAAAAATTTGTTTGTTATATTGTCAGACGGAAGAATTACTCCTTTATCTAAATAAGTACGTTTTTTGGGGTGCCTGGGTGGATCAGTTGGTGGAATGTCTGATTCTTGATTTCGGCTCAGGTCATGATCCCAGGGTCACGGGATCAAGCCACACATCGGGCTCTGCCCTGAGTGTGTAGCCTGCTGAAGATTCTCTCTCCCTTCCTCGGCCCCTCTCCCCCATTTTTCATGGCTCTTCTAATCCTTATCTGTACGTACCTTTTACACAATGTGTGTGAAAGGTTTCATGGGTAGGTAACAACGTTCAGACTAGTTGTTCTTCAAGCACCAAATATGCAACATTTAACTGTAAATCTGCAGCCTGGAAGACACCATCAAGAGAAGATGGACCCTGCCTTGATAGCAAAATGACCAGCGGGCAGCTGGGTGCTCTCGGGTCAGGATCAGGTCTGCATCACTTACAGAGGTTTCTTTAATCATGGTGTTAGGGGGTGAACTGTGTCCTCCCAAAATTCGTATGTTGAAGTCCCAATCCTCAGTACCTTAGAATGTAACAGTATTTGGTGATAGGGCCTTTAAAGAGATAAGATCAAATGAGGTCATATGGGTGGACCCTAATCTCTATAGCTGTATTTCGGAGATGGGGCCTTTAAGGAGGTGATTACGTTAAAAATGAGGCCACAGGATGGGCCAAATCTGACCAGTGTCCTCACATGAGGAGGAAGAGACTCTAGGGCTGTGTGAGCACAGAGACAAGGCCATCTGCAAGCCAAAGACAGAGGCCCCTCAGGAGAAACCAACCCTGCGAAAACTTTGATCTTGAACTCCCAGCTTCCAGAATGATGAGAAAACAAATTTCTGTGTTTCAGCCTTCCAGCCTGTGGCATTTTGTTGTGGCTGCTCCGGCCAATTCACATACTACGCTTTAGGAAACTAAAGTCTGAATGGAAATTGCATTATGTGTAAGCTCTGCAGTTTCCCCAAACAGCAATTTAGGCGCCTGTACATACAACACCCAACCAGTGACCATTTTAGGAAGGAGGAAGGTCACTTGGACACCGGTGGCCAGAGAGGACTCAACGTTGGGCTTCTGGTCCTTTTGAGTGTGTGTAGAGGTGTTTTCTGTCCTTAGTCCAGGTCGTCTGCACCTCAAGTTGGTCCTTTAGGGATCGCGCGTCTTTCAGATTCCCTCTGCGTTCTCTCTTGCGATCTTCGCTACCAAAAGATTTGGTGGCTCTTATTATTGTGCTAGATAGCTACACAGCTTTACCTTGAACTATGCTTTGATACACTTGGATTCCTCTGGGTTCTTTTCTCGCTTTGTGCTGTGATTGGCACAGGCTATCTTTCTTGTTGGCAATATATTTCAAGAGGTGGGCTTAGATTTTCTCATCTGTAAAGAACACCCTCTTGGGGTACCTGGGTGGGCTCAGTTAGTTTAGCGGCCAGCTCTTGAGTTCAGCTCAGGTCATGATCTCACAGTTTACGAGACAGAGTCCCGTGTTGGGCTCTGCGTTGACAGTGCAGAGCCTAAGATTCTCTCTCTCTTGCTCTGCCCCTCCCCTGCTCGTGCCCTTGCTCTCTCTTGCTCTCTCTCAAAATAAATACATAAACATTTAAAAATAAAATAAAATAACCTAACACCCTCTCTTGGTCATATGGTCACATACTGGTTACCTCCTTCTGGTTTTGTTCACCTTTCTGGTCACAGCTGCTCTGCTACCCAGTGTCACACACAAGGCGGCCTTGTTTCAATAAAGACTTGTCGAGACTAAGGAAACCTATTAGGAACTGGCACAAGAAGAATCCCCAGCCCATTGTAATTTGCAGACTAGTCTTCTTTCCCACCCCAGTGACTGGACTGGTTTAACCAGTGCTCAGGATGGTTTCCTAGCAGAGCATTTCTAGAATGTTTTCCTGAAACAACAGTTTTCTCCAGGATACTTCTTACTTTCCTCTCTCGATTTGCTCTTGACGATCTCAAAGACAAAGTCATAGGGGCCTTGCCTCTTGCGTAGCAGAAATCTCAGTGCTGTGGAACCGTCTTCTGTCACTAACAACATCTCATTGCTCTCTCAACCTTCCCTAAGTCTGTAACGTAGGTTAAATGTAGCTATACTTTTGTCCTTTGTATTTACTTATGTAATTATAATTAACATTTGCCGTATGCTAGGGGCCAGTCATTGTGATGAAGCATTTAAAATGTTTTTCATTTAGTCTGTACAGTAACCCTACTACTATCATTATTTTACAGAAGAAAAACACAGGCTTAAGCTTACCAAGTTCAGAACATGCCCAACATGCCAACACCAAACTCTTACCTGTCTATAATTTTTAACGGGTGCCTAATAGCTTTTGGAATTGAACTTTTCTGGTTTATTTAAGCATTCCTTAACTGATGGACATTTGGGTTACGGCCAGCTTCTGGTTCTTAAGAGTAGTGCTGTTAAAAACATTTTTGTACGTATAACTTTGTTCTTTTGAATTATTTCCTCAGAATAAATTCCCAGGAGGGGGTGTCTGAGAAGTTATAAAGCTCCTGTTATGTTTTGGTGTCTGGCCAGATTTTAAACGTTGCTGAAGACGTTAGATCCCCAGGCAATTCATCAAGGCTATTTCTGACAACACCAGAACAAACATAAAAGCCAAGCTGCCATTGAAACCACTATCCTATAAAAAGGTAATGAGGACAGCTCCGGCCCACAAGTGTGATGTTTCCATCACCTGTGGTTCTCAGGAAGCCAACGCTTGACACACAGTAGGTATGCAACAAATATCATCAGACTGGCTGACTAAGACACCATGGGGTGCTGAAGGTCATGCCTGGAAGTCATGTTGGATCAGCTACTACTTCACGCAGCCTGTGCTTTTATTTATTTAAAACTATACTTTGAGAACTTCAGGGGATGGAAAGAATTCCAAGTGATTGGTACATTTCAGAGGAGACAGGTATCTTGAAATTTCCTCAATGGGCATATAACAGAATCGGATTCAGAGATGGGACAGCTGGGCAGTTGCCCACGAAGGCAATCCACGGGGAGCACTAAATCACCCTGAAATAGATCTGAAATACAACTGACACAGGTCTCCACAGGTGACTCCAAACTAAAAGATGACATGCGAATGCGCCCCAATCCAACAGAGGAGCCAAAGGCATGTTAAAGAAACACGGACACATCACACACACACTTTTCACTGGTCTCAGAGCCACTGACAATCAATGATTATCAGTCTAAAGGGGAAAGAGTTATTAGCCTACACGTCTCCCTAGATCTGGGACACACACATAGAAATAGAGCAGGGCAGGAAGCAAATCCGCAGGCATCCAAAGTCTGAACCGCTCGTTTCTCCCCTGGGAAAAGAAGCATGCAGAATTTAAGAGGGGGGCAGTGTAACAGATCACGGGCCATTACAGGAGGGAGCATCGTTTGCCTGGAGTCTGGGGACAAGCGTCAGGGGCTCCTGAGCCCGACATTTTACCAAGGAAATATTCAGGGACACCCACCCACGTCCGTCCAAAGGTACAACGCACTGTCCGGAACAGCACACAGGGGCGCAGCCAAGAAGTTTCTCTAGAAGGAAGAGTCACGTGCAGAACCAGCACTCGGACCCCCAAGTTCAGGCGGGTGAAGTGAAACCGCAAGCCGGGAGGCGGCGGCAGCGGGGCCTACCTGCGTTCGCGTGACCTGCCCCCGTGCCGGCGCCGCCGCTGCCCGCTAGGCCCACTCCGGTCCGCCGGGCTACTTCTCGGAAGGGCAAGGCCCAGAACGCCCGGAGCAGGCGCGCCATGACGCCGCGTGCGGGCCGCACAGAGCCAACGCACGCAGTTCCCGCGCGCCCCGCCTCCCGCCCGCGCGCCCCGCCTCCCGCCCGCGCGCCCCGCCTCCCGCCCGCGCGCCCCGCCTCCCGCCCGCGCGCCCCGCCTCCCGCCCGCGCGCCCCGCCTCCCGCCCGCGCGCCCCGCCTCCCGCCCGCGCGCCCCGCCTCCCGCCCGCGCGCCCCGCCTCCACCCTTCCAACACCCGTGACCACCCTGCTCCTCCCCCTCCCAAGTCCCTCCTCCTAACCCTTTCCCGCCCCTGCCCCTACCGCCCTCCCCTCCTCGGGGCCCTCCCTGGCCCCCTCTCCTTTGCACCGCTCTCCCCTCCTGCTTGCTCCAGCGTGCCCGCACGCTTCGCTGGGCTCCTACCCCCTCCCTGCTCCTCCCCTGGCCCTGCCCTCCACCACCTTCCCCCACTCCACTTCCCACCCCCCCCACCCCCGCCCCGCAATGATCTGTTTTACTTTGCATTTTCTAGAATTGAATATATTGTGGAACTATAGGTTATTCTGCATTTTCTTCAGTTGCATATAAATGGAATCCTTGTTCGTGCTGAGTAGTATTCCAATTGTGGATATTACACAATGGACTTACCTTGTCACCTATGGATAGATACGTATGTTGTTTCCAGTTTTCCCCTATTAGAAATAGAGCTGCTAGGAACATTCCTGTACAAATCTTTGTATGCATATGTGCTTTCTTTTCTCTTGGGTAAATAATATTATCAAAGACGTCACAGCACTGCAATGTTAAAGTGACCAACCTTGTTCTGGATAATTCCAGTGATGTAATTTTTCCGGTGTTTTGTTTGCCATGTTATAAGATTGTACACATACAACTTGTATTCAAATGAGATTACTTTAAGTATGCTGGGTGCTTGGGATCCAAGTGGCCGAGATCACTCACTTAGGCCATGCCTAAGTTTAGAGCTAGAAAGTACTTGCAAGATCATCTGGCCACTTACTTTAACGTTGGTTGTTCACGGGGAAAATGGGGCCAGTGTGGCTAGTGGTTTATCAACATCACACAACCAACCAGTATGCAGGAATCGGGATTAGAAGTGTGGCGTCTCCCTCTCTCTCTGCCCCTCCCCCATTCATGCTCTGTCTTTCTCTGTCCCAAAAATAAATAAAAACGTTGAAAAAAAAATTAAAAAAAAAAAAAAAAAAGAAGTGTGGCTTCCCAAAGCCAGGTGTCACCAAGTGGGAGACAAGAAGAGAAGTCAGAAGGATGTTCCTGAGATTTTCTTGCTAGATAGATAGATATAGATGAGATAGAGATAGCGATATAAAGATATAGATATAGATGATATAAATAGATACGCACACACACCTCCCAATGCCAAAAATTCCTAATTCTTAGACTTCCACATGAAAGGTACTATACGAAATATCATCTGGTAGGTACATTTAGCACCAAGCACCTCCCTTCCTCCAATCTGTACCTGCAGAGCTTGGATGTACTGTTTAGTGTATGCTTTACTCAAAATGCAGCAGCTTTCTGTATTCTCTGAGATTTCTCCTGCCATTCCCCCTTCCTCTCTTTTGAATTTTGATAAATGAGTTTCCAATAACCCTGTGCATCTTTTTGAGCTTTTGCTGCACAATTTCAACTCAGAAATGGTGGCAAAGCTAACAAACCATACCACTGCATTTGAAGCCTTTTTTCTTTTTTCTTTTTAATCTTCGCTAGCCCAGCACTGTAAGTTTCAGCCTTGTTCATTCTCCTTCAACACCGCATGGTGCGTAACTCACTGGTGGGAACCTCCTAGGTAGATCTTCCAAAATGACAATAAGTAAATAAAAGAATGAATCCAAGATGTGTAGACAAAGGTACAGATGTAGATCTCTATGCACACATATATATGCTGGATCAGAAAATATGGATTGCATTTAAAAATGTTTTATTTATGTAATTTTATTAACAATTTGGTTTAGAGCTTTTGCATTCATGTTCATGAGGGATAGCAGTCTGTAGTGTCCTTTTCTTGTAATGTCTGACTGGTTTTGTATTTGACTCAGTCAGGGAGATTAAGCCGCTTGTCCATGGTCATTCTGATGGTTAGTTGAAGAGTTTGTAAAGTCCCCCTCAAGTTTAGATTTTAGAAACTATCAAGAAATAGCAGAAGGGTAACCCGCTCATCTTTACCATCCCATCCCAATAAAGAAGTTTATTCCCAAGAAATAAATTTAACATTGTGACATTGTAAACTGGCCTAAGACCCAATTCTGGGTATCTTACATTCCTAAGATGCATGACCTTGGTCAAATATCCAGTTTCCTTATCCCTAAACTGGGGGTATTGCAAGGATTAGAGACAATGCATAGTGAAACACTTAGAAATCCTCTGGGAAATAGTTGGTTTTAATAAATGTTAATTACTGCTATGAAGATGTAATGAGGAAAACACTGATTGGTAAGCAGAGTTGCTAACCAATCCACCCCTGCACTTCCGTGCACCCCCCACTCTCACTTTGGAAAGACATTCCAAAACATGGAGGGCCTCCCTCCGTCGCTGCCATTCTTCCATACACCTGCTATGAGGACTCTTTGCTCAGGCCCTTTCTTGTGTTGAAATGCCCCCTCTGCCCTCGACCATTTGTCTAAGTCCAACTTAACCATGACGACCATGCGCCAATTTCTCATTAGCCAAATGGAAACCCTGGTCTGAAGAAAATTCTAGGCAATGTCTTACCTCATGTACTGAGCGGTAGAAACTACAAGCTGCCTGTCTGATATCCATTCTCTTCTCTTTATTTACAGAAAGATCTTTGATTTTACTGAGGGTAGCAAAGTGCCTGGCTAAAATGTTTCACCCAGCAGCTCCCTTGTTGCTAGTGGCGGTCATTTGATGCAGTTGTGCGCAATGACAAAAAGCGAACATCATAGGAAGACTTCCAGGAAAACCAGTTACAGAAGAGCTAACTTGGCTGGCATTGGCTTTCTGCTTTTCCTTTTCTTTCTGTCCTGGAAATTAGTGATGATGGCTAGCGCACTAGCAATCTCCTGATGTAAATGTTCATGAGTCCCACACCCTGATATCAGAGTAAAAGTCAGTAAGTTGGCCTGGGTCTCTGATGACACTGTGTAACCAATATAATGGATTGCCTCTCTTCAGATTTCTCATTACATGAGAGACAAGTCCATCTTTTCTTTAAACCACTGCCATTTGGATTTTCTGTTGTGTGGAACTGATACACTCTGTATCTGGTGTTCTGCATTTGATTGTGAGAATCTCTTGGAAAGGCAAGATTCTGTAACTTTATCTCTTTGTCTATCTCTATACTTCCCTGTAGACTGTAGTAAATAAGAAACTATCGTTTACAATAAAACCCTTAAAAAGATAGAGTGACCCAGAAAATGGGAGATCAGCTCAAAAGCCAGTTTGCTTTCCCCATGAAGAAAAAAACCAACCAACCAAACAAACAAACAAACAAAACAAACACGACCAAACTATTTAGGTATGATGAAATGGAATAAGCTGTGTGCATTTTCTCCCCATTGAACAAAACACATGCCTCAAGTTCAGTATCGATGCCCATTTTTTTCCTATGGCAATCTAGAAAAGTCCTAGAAATGAACCAACTGGGATGTTTCTAACTAACATCTGTAAACATTTTAAAGTATTAAAGGGAGCGAGTGAATAAATGGTGTGATAGAAAAGCAGAATGAGATAGACCCTGGGTCTTGTCTTCAGCGTCTCCCTAACCAGATACAGGTTTGGGGGCCTTGGTTTGATGATCTGTAAAACGGCACAAGTGCAGGGCAGGGTGGCCTAGAACTCGAAATTGAATGGTATCTGAACTCTCGTAAGTCTGTAACCATATGATTTTTGGTGAAAAATGGAACGTTATAAGCTCCTGCTGACCAGAAAGCTGAAGATTAAAGTAACATTCAAGTTAATTTATAGATTTAAGCAATATCATTTATAATTCCATCGGGTTACTTTGTTGAAATTAAAAAACAATTAAAATAAGTGTGGGGAAAAATGCTTTTGTAATAATATATGGCTATACCGTATATTACAGTGCCTTTTTAGGAAATGGTATTTATCAAAATGGGCTAATCCAAACTTAGGCCTGGGAGATACATAGAGACTCTTCAAATCAATATATATTTAAGCCATTATAAACAATGGGATATAAAATTATTCAAGCGGTGTTTTGGGGCAAAGTGACCATCAATACAGGAAAGTAACCTTAGAGTCTAAGGTTTAGAATGATAATTTATTCCAACCAAAAGAAATCATTTTTGAGTTAAATTTAGTGTCATATACATGCGTATATACATATATATCTATGAAACAAAGCAAGACTATACATATCCATTTGGGAAAAAAAGGCTTTCAGGCAATAGAAGCAGTCAAAGGAATTTCCAATGAACCAATGCAAATATCAACAGGTTCAGGTACAGGAAAATTAAAATGCATACCTACTGGAGGTGACTGACTCAGTCGGTTAAGCATCTGACTTTTGATTTTGGCTCAGGTAATGATCTCACGCCTCATGAGTTCAAGCCCTGCATTGGGCTCCGTGCTAATATCATGGAGCCTGGTTGGGATTCTCTCTGTTTCTTTCTCTGCCCCTTCCCTCCTCGCACATGCTCACTCTCTCTCAAAATAAATGTAAAAGATTAAAAAAAAACTTTAAAATGCATACATATTGACCACAAAATACAAAACAATAAATGATTAATTCCTGTATTAGTGAGGGCTCTCCAGAGACACAGAACCAATGGGAGATGTATATAATATAGAAAAACTCATTTGAAGGGATTGGCACACGTAATTATGGAGATTGAAAAATCTACAGGTTGGAGAACCAGGAAGCCTGTAGTTCAAGTCCTGAGAGATGGAGAGTGTTCAGAAGCAGATGTGCTGAGGGTTTGACCCAGCTCAAGGAGTCAGGCCGAGAACAAGTCAACCTTCCTCTGCCTCTAGTGACTGGATGCTGGCCCACGCTGGAGAGAGTCACTGCCTTTACTCAGCCCACCAATTCAAACATTAATCTCGTCTAGAATCGCCCTTTCTAGACGACACACACAGAAATAATGTCTAACTAGTTATGTGTGTGTCTCGTAGCCCAAACTGACACACAAAAGGAACCATCACAGTCCCAAATCGGAAAAATAAAAAGGAAAACAACAGGGGAGCATTGCAATAACCTATAAACATTTACTATTATAATATAAGGGAAATTAATATTATCTATATGGGCAAACTCAGATCTGACTGGACAGATGGTAAAGCGTAGAGCAGATGGTTTGCGCAAGGGAAAATACAAATAGTGAACTGACGCTGGGAAGGCTGTTTAGCTTCCCTAATAATTAAAGAATTGCAAATTACAATAACCTAATATACAGTTTTATACATATTAAATTATTAATGGCAGGTTTTTTAAACCAAAGTTAATCGTCCTTTGGGGACTCAGGTATACTCATACACTGAGTATTAGTACGTGGCATCATTTTTCTGGAAAGAAATCCGACAACATGAAGATCACCGAACTTTGGCACATCTGCTCTGGAGAGCAAATCCTAAGGAGAGAGTTCAAGAAGGGGAAATACCCAATTTTTGCAAAGGTGTTTATAGCTATGCTTTTCACAATAGTAGAAGAGGCTAAAATCATCCACAGCCAGGAAATGGCTGCATAAATCTTGACACAGAAATACAGTGAAACATTATATAGCCATTAAAACATCAAATATGAGGATTATCTGGGTTTATGGCATGATCTCTGTGAAATAATGTCAAGGGGAAAGGTAGAAAACAAAATAGGTGATACCCAAGAATAATAACACGTAAATGCGTGCGCTGTGAAACCGTGTTCTGAAGCATAAAATTTTGGAGAAGATACTGTTTTTGGTGAAAAGATACAGTTTTTGGACTTTCAAAGGATTTTCTTCTTAATTTTACAAATGCTCATATTCCTTTTGGATAAATTAGAAAATAGGGGTGTGCAAAAATATTCTTAAGCACTATCTCAGAAATCTTACTGGTAATACGTGGTATATATTCTTTTAATCTTTTTCATGTATACTTTGGTTAATATGTTTTAAATACTTCCCTTTCTCCTTGACCTGTACTCTGATTTTTCATTAAAGAATAAACTCCTCCCCAACCTGGGTAACTGTACTGCCCACCCCATTCTCAGTTATATCATTTGGATAGGATGGGTTTAGAGCAAGCTTTCTCAACCTCAGAACTTCAGACATTTGGGGACAAATAATCCATTGATGTGTGTTGGAGGGAGGGTGGGAAACGGTTATTCAATGAATGCATTGTAGAGTATTTAGTAGCATTCCTGGCTTCTTACCCACTAGAGGCAGTAGCATCCTCCTCCAGTTGTGACACTGACAAATGTCCCCTGGGGGCAAATTCACCCTCGGTTGGGAACCATTCTCGGGGTTACAAATAACTGTATCCTAAAACCCTTTAAACTATCGTTTAGAGTCTTTTTCAATCTCACGTAAGAAGTGTCATATTGTTGGTACGCTTTGACAACTTGATGTTATCATTCAGTATTTTATTTTTTAAAGATGTATTGAGATAGATAGACAAATATAGATTTAGTTCATTCCCTCAACTGCTGTATAGAATATATTGTATCGATAAACCAGAGGATATTCGTTATTCTACTTAGAGAACATAGGATGTTTTCATTCTGCAGCTATTACAAACCATGCTACCATGCTACGAATGCATAACTTTGTACAAACCCTGTTCGTGTGGGATTTCTCTAGTCTAGACATCTAGAAGTGAAATTGCTAGACGGAAGAACAATGCACCTTCAGCTTTTTCAGGCCTTCCGTATCGCTCTTCAGAGTGGTGGTACCAACGTGTACCAGCCCGTTTCCCCACATCTTCGTCAATATTTAGTATTACGAGATTTACTAATTTTTCCCAATGTGATGGGTACAAAATGGGGTTTCATTAATTTTTAATTTTCATTTCCTGGGTGGTTAATGGGGTTGAGAATCTTTTCAGACCTTTACTACCCACTGAGTTTCTTCTGTCTGTGAATTGGGTGCGTTCTGGTCTCTTTTTCTTTTAGATTGTTTTTCTTTCTATTAAAGCTCGTTAGAATTCTTTGTAATTAGGCATACTGATTTGTTTTGTGATTGTACGGGTTTCAATTGTTTTCTCCCATAATGTGAATTGGATGTTTACCTTGCTCATATCTTTTGTACAGAAGTTTTCACTTTTAAGTAGTCAAATGATCTACCTATACCTTTAGAGTTTGTTTATATCCTCTTATGTGTTTATCCCCTTATGTTCATGGGTTGGGTGGGTCTAATATTCCACAAACAGTATACACGGTTGCAATCATACTGTGTGTACCCTGTTCCCACTTGCTTTTCTTATATTTTGTTTTCAAATTTTACCTGTATGGCTTTTAAAAATCTATCTCATTTATTTGAATGGATCTTTTGTAATAATGACATTCTCTTATGTTATCTTCTGAAACTTAAAGTTTTATTTTTCACATTTGAGTTTTTGGCCCTCTTGAAATTAACTTTTGCGTATGAAGTAAGGGTCTAATTTTGTCTTTTTCTACACGGAAAGTCAATTGTCAGGACTACTTATAAATGTTCATTTTTTTTTAAGTTTATTTATTGGTCTTGAGAGAGAGAGAGAGAGCACGAGCAGGGGAGGGGCAGAGAGAGAGAATCCCAAGCAGGTTCCACGCTGTCAGTGTGGAGCCCAGTGCGGGCTCTTACAACGCGTGAGATCATGACCCACGCTGAAACCAAGAGTCAACCGCTTAACCGACTGAGCCACCCAGGCGCCCCTAAATGTTCATTTATTAAACCATTTATTAAAGAGTCTGTTCTGTTCCACTGGCCTACATGTTTATCTCTATACCAATATCACACTGTTTCAACACTGTCATTTTATTTTGTTCAATACTATAATTTTATATTAAGCTTTAATTTAGCAAATATAAATCTCCTTTCTTCAAAAATGTATTGGCTATTCTCGGCTTTTCGTTCATCTAAGTAAAATACAGAATCACCTTCCATGTATTTAACTGCATGAAAATAACTCTGTTGGAATGTTGGTTGGAATTGCATTGAATTTATAAACTAAGGGGTAGACAATTTCTATTTTTGATAATGTTGACAAAAGTAATGTAGCTTTTCATTCATTTAGGTTTTCTTTTGTATTTTTCCATAGTGTTCTGTTACTATCAGTAGAAATGTTGCCATACTTTGTTTGCTACGAGAAACTTGGTAGCTTTGGTGGCTATTGTATGTTTAATTACATATTCTCATTATTTACTGTTTGTATATTTGAACGTAATTTTGGCATATCAATATTTTACCCAGTAATCTTTCCAAACGTTCTTCTTATATTCAATAGTTTGTCTTAAAGTTTCTCGAATTGTCTATGAAAACAATCTTATAGTTATATCATCTTTCTTTCTAGTCTATATATCTTTAGTTTCTTATTGTGCTGGTTTAGACCTTCATAAATGTTGGACAGGTATATTGACAGCAGGCACCCTTTTTTGTTCTGACTCTAGAAGAAATGCTTCTGACATTTCTCCAGTATACATGACGTTTGTTGTAAATTTTTGGTAATCTTTACTAGGATGGAAATGCTCCTTTCTATCCCTGGGATACTAAGAGTTTTTATCCTGAATGAGCGTTGACTTTTATTTGTTGGCTTTCCTGTATCTAGTGAGATGATCATGTGGCCTTTCTTTTTTACTATGTTAATAGTACCGTATATTACAGTTAATATTACAGTAATAGTTTTTCTACCAGTAGCAAACCATCGTTGAAATCTTGAGATCAGCTCAGCTTGGTCGTGACGTATTTTTTACACGTTGTTAGATTGCCAATATTTTATTTAGGATTTTCACATTGATATTCAAAATTGAGTTTACTTTGTTGTCATCCTTTCTCGTGGCGTCGTTGGCTGGTTTTAACATCAAATTTATGATAGCCTCACCAAATAAGTCTAGAAGCTTTTATGTATATTGCTCAAAATCAATCGATGTAGCTATGTATCATAATTTTAATGGCTTCCCTGTTATTTGGATGTATCATAATTTATTTATAAATTGAAGAAGACACCATGTGTAGTTTGTCAGTAATTTTAATTGTGAGGATGGTAAATAATTAATAAAACCAATTTTAAAATAATCTGTTATTTTCCTTTATAAGATTTTTTACATTAAACAAATTTTAACATTTTATTTTTTGAGAGACAGAGTGTGAGCAGGGGAGGGGCAGAGAGAGAGGGAGTCACAGAATCCGAAGCAGGCTCCAGGCTCACAGCTGTCAGCACAGAGCCCGATGCAACTCTCGGACCCACGAATGCAAGACCATGACCTGAGCCGAAGCTCAACGGACTGAGCCACTCAGGCGCCCCGATAATCTGTTATTTTCCTGACTTCTCTCGTTCTGCCCCCATATCGTAAAAATTTCCTGGCCAAATTGGTGTGACTGGCACTTACTTTTTCACTGAGGTTCAATTCTCCCTCTGGAGGGAGAAGACTGGCATCATTTCAGATGGCCTGTGTTGGTCCAGGGAACTGTGGGTTGGCCTTTGATCTCCTGGTCCATCTTGTCTCTATCCCCAGACTATGCTGATTCATTTTTTTTCCCTGTGAAAACGCGAAGGCTTTCTTTGCCTTCTGTGCTCCTCAGAATCTTCCACTTGCTGAAACTAATCTAAATTCGCTTCTATGCTCTTCAAGGGAGCCAGCCCTTACCTGACACTCTAGAATGATCCAGAGAGTTGAATTCTGACTCAGAGTGATTTCCCTGTTAGTCCCTCCTTCCACTCCCTTTCCGTTTTATGAGCATTCCTGTTTATCCATATACATTACAGTTTTAGGACAGTTTCCACTGTTCGTTGTTGTTGTTGTTGTTGTTGCTGTTTGTTTGTTGTGGTAGCTTTACAAGTACTCAAACCAGTCCTTAAAACCCAAGTATCACCCTTCTGGGGCAGAAGAATATTTCAGCAAGGAGGGAGGTCTCGATTTTCCTCCCATTGCATTTTAATTGGGTCAACCGAACAAGGCTTTCAGAGGAAACATCATTGTGCCTTTGAGCACCTTCGGCAACTCCTTCAAAATCATGGTGGCAAATCTCTGAACATATTTCCCGGGGCTGGTGAATCTCCTCTCTCCAGATGGCTCACCACAACAAGCTAATCCCACTTCATGTTACTGGTAATTGCATTCTCCCATGAGAAGGAAATTGTATGAGATCCGTGAACATTTGATGTATGGATATTTCTAAACAGCCTGACTTGGAAAAGATTAAAACAGCCTTGTATTCCCAATCCCTCAGACCTCCTCACGGGCAGGACCCAGATTTTAATCTGCTCCAGGTGGCAAAATTCAGGAAGGCTTATAGCTCTCGGCATCTTCAATTAATGCCAAGTGTAATCACAGTTGGCAGAGTTCAGGGTGTTCTGGCACATTTAAGGGATGGGCATAGAACCTCTCTGCCAAGTCCTCAGACTACTATCTTTTGGATTGCACTTTTCATAATCAAAAGCTCCTGTGATTAATGAGCTCCAGGCAATGGGTAATCCCCTACACTTAAAAAATCAGAACCATGGGGGGAAAAAAAAACAAACTAAGAACAAATTATTCCACACAGCCCTGGGTTTCTCAACCTCCGAAGCTCTGTGCAAAGCCTCTCTTGTAGGACCTTTGCCATGCAGACAGCTGAGCCTGATTGAGTTGTGTTATGTCTGAGCGTGAGCGAGGTTGTCTGCTGTTCCACATCCATGCGTGTATCTGTTTTAGTTTTGCTCACGAGCTCAGGGGCGTCCGGATTTGGCCACATTTAAAAGCAAAACAAAAGCATCAAAACGTTGGGTTTGGGAAATAATCGCATAGCTGGACTCGCCTTTGCCTGTTGATTGGCTTTTGGTCTGCGGCGACCTGAGTCGGGATGTTCCCAGAGCTCGTGATAGGGACGACTCGACATCACCTTCAGCAAGTCATAAAAGTCCAATTCACACTCCAGGACTGAAGTTCTACCCCAGGAAAAATTAGGAGCTGAGTAAATGTTTTTCCTTAATTTGATGGCCATGGTGAAGTTTTAAAACGTGAAGCATCTTGAATTATTCCACCAGGAAATCAAGGAGATCAGTCACCAAGCCGATGAAAGGGTCCGGTGCTTGTGTTTAACGCCTCTTTAGAAATACTACCAAGATCATGGAGTAAAAACCACCTTTAGAAACTGTAATAGACTTGCAACATTCTTTTTTTTTTTTTTTAATTTTTTTTTCAACGTTTTTATTTTATTTTGGGGACACAGAGAGACAGAGCATGAACGGGGGAGGGGCAGAGAGAGAGGGAGACACAGAATCGGAAACAGGCTCCAGGCTCCGAGCCGTCAGCCCGGAGCCCGACGCGGGGCTCGAACTCACGGACCGCGAGATCGTGACCTGGCTGAAGTCGGACACTTAACCGACTGCGCCACCCAGGCGCCCCTAGACTTGCAACATTCTTGACGCAGCTACTGTCTTGGCTTTTATGACTCTCCAGAGGTCACGAAGGAGCGAGAAAACAGTGTTCTTGCGGTTCGAGTAAAGTTAAAAACAAAACCTTAGTCATTGGCGCTTCCTTCCATTTTGTAAATAACTAAAGTTTGTATTTAAATTAGATTTTATTAGCCATTGTAAAATGGTGCATTGACTTCATTACACATTGCTTGTAAAAGCTGGAGAAACGGACTCCTAATTCTGTTTTATCACACATGACATAAAAGTCTTTGTGACGACTTAGTCTCATGAGACTCCCCACCAGTTGGGTGCCTTGTAAATCTCCCGTTCCACACTTAATAGATGGAGATAACCAAGTACGCGGAGGTCAAGTTGCTCGTGTTGGAGCAGCAGCGGTGATGGAATGAAATCCGAGGCATGATCTGCAAAGAAAGAACTTGCCTCCATACGTGAAACCCAGAGCCCTCCACTGTGTTGGCAGAGAAGGGCTGGAGGAGGGCTGTCTCCCAAACCGAAGAGGGTGAGTCCGCACAAGGGTCTCAGTTCTCTCCCGTTGGACACTGGCTGCCCCTTCAAAGCCACCAGTGTCCCGCGTCCTGCGCTGCTGTGAACAACAGAAGAACACACTGGATTCCTCCTCGGCACAGCCCGGGCAGAATGACGATTTCTACAGAACGTGAGTAAATGCAAAAGGAAAATCAAAGGAAACAAACAGAACGAAGCCTCTTCCATTCTGTTAGTCTCTCCCCTAAGCTGATTTCACTGTGCCCAAACTCTTCCTCCCCCGGCCTCCCTTCCACTGTGCCCTGTGTAACTCATTCTACCATAAACAAACTCCTGCTTTGAGGCTCGGGTTACTTAACGTCTACAATACCCATGACCTGTTCCTCAGTCCTGCCATCCGTCAACCTTCAGGTCACTCTCCCCCATTCACTGAGGACATTTGCACCCGGCTCTTTGTGTTTCTCTCCAGCCCAACTGCTGGGTGATCTCAGAGTTCACGTAGAGGACTGTTCGACACCCTAACGGCAGGTCTGTGTGGCTCCAAGTTTATTATCTTCCGCTGCCTCCTGCAGGCAGCTGGAGCATCAGAATCATTAAGCCAGGCAACTTAAATAAAAGGTGACAACCAGAGCTTTTCATCTCCAGCAGCCACAGTAGAACTCCCGGACGCAGAATCAGAAATACCTCGATTATCGGGGGAATAGCTCTTAGTCTTAAGGTATATTTTGTCTGAGGCAGGGCAGATTCCCAAGTTTCTTATTGAAATTGTTAGGAAAGGGGCGCCTGGGTGGCGCAGTTGGTTGAGCGTCCGACTTCAGCCAGGTCATGATCTCGCGGTCCATGAGTTCGAGCCCCGCGTCAGGCTCCGGGCTGATGGCTCGGAGCCTGGAGCCTGTTTCCGATTCTGTGTCTCCCTCTCTCTCTGCCCCTCCCCCGTTCATGCTCTGTCTCTCTCTGTCCCAAAAATAAATAAACATTGAAAAAAAAAAAAAAGAAAGAAATTGTTAGGAAAGAAGCTCTTATAAATTTCTTTGGTGTACTAGAGAGTCCATGGGAATTATTAGAAACGCACTCATACTAATTCAATACTAGAATTAATTAATTAGAATTAATTACTATGTAATTATCATAGATATAACTATTGATTTTGTGTGCTGCTCTCTTTACGTGGTTTCGTGAACCTAACAATGTTTCCAAGGGCTTTTCCCACCGGAACTGAGCTACCCCCAGGAACCATTACACTTGGCAGAGGGAGAGCGATTTGTTTTCCAATTATCCAATTTTGTTTGTTTGTTTCATTTTTATCTCCTTCTCCAATTTTCTTAATTCAGTTTTTTTGTTTGTGTGTTTCTTTGGTACCGATCTTTCTTCCCATGCTGGCTTTTCAGGTTATACCTCTCTGTTTTATGTTTTAATGGTTGCCCTAGACATGGCCATATACATCCTTATCACAGTGTATTATATACACCAGCTGATTTTAAGATTCGATTTTCAGCATTTTGACTATGATGTATGTGGGTGTCTTTACCACTATGTTCTATATGAGGTTTGTTGAGATTCTTGACCCTTTGGGTTGAAATTTCTCCACAAGATCAGAAATTTTGCAGCCATCGTGTCTTCAAATGTTTTTTCCTGTCTCAACCTCTCACTTTCTTCTTCTTTTTCGACTCTCATTATATGTATGAGATAACTTGATGCATTCCCCAGGTCACTGAGGCTCTGTTTAAGTTAACTTAAAAAGTCCTTTATTCTCAGGGGCACCTGGGTGGTTCAGTCAGTTAAGCATCTGACTCTTGATTTCTGCTCAGGTCGCGATCTCACGGTTTGTGAGTTTGAGCCCCATGTCGGGCTCCGTGCTGACAAGGCAGAGCCTGCTTGGGATTTTCTCTCCGTGTCTCTCCCTTTCTCTCTCTCTCCCTCCCATGTGCTTGCTTGCTCTCTCTCTCTCTCAAAATAAATAAATAAACTTAAAATAAAATCCTTCTTTCTCTCTGTGCTTCTGCTTTGAAAATTTCCATTACCCTGTGTTCAAGTTCATTGGCTTTTTCTTGTACAGCGTCTAGTCTGCTGTTAAACCAATACAGTTTATAGTATAAAATCATATTATGTTATTATATTTATTATAGTTACATTTAGATTTAGATATCTTCTTTTTCAGATCGATTATTTCCATTTGGCTTCTTTTTATTATAGTTTTCATTTTTAGGCCGAGATTCCGTATCTGTATCTCGTGTTCATCTTTTCATGTTCATAAATTTTGAACAAATTTATAATACCCGTTCTCGTAATTCCAGCATGGCCATCTCTGGGTCTGTTCCTATTAACTTTTTATTCCTCCCAGTTACGAGTCACTTTTCTCTGCCGCATCCACATCTAGCGATTTTTTTTTTTTTTTATTACGTACTTTGACAACGCTACTTAGCGATGAATTTTGATGTTTTTCTTTAAGGAGTGGTGGGTTCGCTTCTGGCATTCAGTTGGTTTGCAGAGGGATCAGTTCGATCCTGCTAAGACTTGTTTTAAGCTCTGTTAGGGCAGGGGTCGGGCTGTCCTTGCTCTAGATGTGGCCTTTCTAAGCTCTCGGCTCAATGTTCAGGAAGTTCTCTCCCCCCCTGGGTGGTTGGATCTCCAAAATCTTCCAGCCCTGCATGGCGGATGGTGACTCTGTCCTGCTCAGACGGGGTCTCTGCCCCCCCAAGCTCTCACCCTGCACATACGCAGCGTAGACCACAGCCAAAAACTCAAGAGGACCCTTTGAAAATCCAAGATTTCTGGAGCCGCTTCTCCGTGAAGCTCCCTCCTCTATCGCATTTTATCCGCCCATCTCCACTTTAACGTCCTTGAACCTGACCTCTGCTTCCTCAGCCCAGTGACACCATTCCTGCTGTTGGGGTCCCATTTGCTGTGCCATAGTTTGGAAGGTGCCATCGGGCAGATTGCAAGGTGCATGCGCAGTTTCCTTTCTTTCAAAGATCACGATTCTGTGGTGTGTCCATTGTCCACTGCCTGAAATTGTTGCCCTACATATTTTGTTCAGTTTGACAGTTTTTGTGTTAGAAGGGCCACTCTGATTCTTGTTAGCTCATCGTGACCAGAACCAAAAATCAGCTCACGGGTTTTGAGACATACAAACCTTCGTGTTCGGGGGGAAGGAATCCTATATTTTCGTTTGTTCATTCATCTTCCTAAGGTGGTGCTGAATAAATGTGTCGATGGCTCTTTCGGTTTTGGCCCCTTTCTTCTTCTCTACATCCAGTTCCTTCTTTTGCTAACTCTCGCTAATAAGAGTGACTTGAGATTTGCTTCTATGCCAAATGGAATTTTGGCAGCTACAGAAAAGTTATATGTGGCAGTAAGTCTGTATACACTAGAATTTTGCTTAAGAGAAATCAGAGAGGGATTGATGTACACAGAACATATAAACATCTAGGTTTACGAAGCCCAGGTCAACGTAGCCGGCAGAAAACTTGCTTGCCTTATTTCCCTCCTAGTTCCATGCTTGTGTCTGTATGAACATGCTCTGATTTCTCACTGTTCAAGAGTAGTCATCAAACTCTGACTTTTTCTTAGACAAGGCCGAGGAACACCAGGTCAAGCTTCCTGACTGTCCCAAGCCTTCCAATTCACTTTCCAATCTAGGGAAGTGCCTTGATCTCCAGCAGGTAGCCGGACTTTGTGGTCTACACTCTGAATTTAGTCATGGTCAAAGTGAAACCCACCCTCAAACCTATCCACCCTACCCACCCCACAGCCGAGCTAGGGAGTAGTCAATCCACTACAGTTCATGAAATAATGTTTTGTTTTGTTTTTGTTTTTAGCGAGAGAGAGACAGAGCGTGAGCAGGGGGAGGGGGCAGAGAGAGAGGAAGACACAGAAGCTGATGCAGGCTCCCGGCTCCGAGCTGTCAGCACAGAGCCCGACGCAAGGCTCACGACCCGAGTCACCCGAAATAATGTTTTAAAGATGCAATAATCTGAGCTTTTAAAATTAAACACTCGAACCCATAGTATAGTCCCAACATTGTGCAAGAATCGGGTTGAATGGTAGAGTTGAGGTGTCTTTAGAAGTCACCAGATTCAACTTCTCCGTTTCCATTTTAGTCAAATGAGGGCCAGAGAGGCTGATGTTGTCCCCAGTTTCATACATCGAAAGGATCAGGGGGTGCCTGGGTGGCTCAGTCAGTTATTGGACCGACTCTTGACTGCTCACGATTCCTGAGATGGGGTCCCATCGGGCTCTGTGCCAACAGTGTGCAGGCTGCTTGGGATTCTTTCTCTGCCTCTTTCTGTCCCTCCCCCACTCATGCTGTCTCTCTCTCTCTCCTTCCCCCTCTCTCTCAAATAAGATAAACATTAAAGAAATAATAAAGGAGGGGCGCCTGTGTGGTTCAGTCGATTGAGCGTCAGGTCATGACCTTTCAGCTCAGGTCATGACCTCGCGGTTTATGGGTTCAAGCCCCACGTCGGGCTCTGTGCTGACTGCTCAGAGCCTGGAGCCTGCTTCGGATTCTGTGTCTCTCTCTCTCTCTCTCTCTCTGCCCCTCCCCCACTTGTGCTCTGTCTCTCAAAAATAAAGGTAAAAAAACATTTTTTTTAGTAATAATAAAGGATCAGAAACAGATTGACAGCTTGCATTTTCTAACCGTTAGTGGAGATTCCTGATGCTTTACAATGCAAAGGAAAGACTCCCCTATTCTGGTTCCCTTGTCTTATTAGATCTGTTTTTCAGTAAGTTCTATTCACCGGAGAACTCTGTAGGAGGGCCATGGTGAAATAGAAGTAGCTAAAATGATCCTACCTCTTTTATCTTGAATATATCTGTGCATTCTTTCTTAATTCTTGTTTCATCGCTCCTTTAGAGCCCATGTTTTAATTGGACATAGTTATTTTTGTTATAATGAAGGCATACATTTTATTTAAAAGTAGCCATCTTAACAGCCCAATCAGCGGTCCGTTGCAGCCAATTTTGATTACATTTTACCTCACTTCTCTTTACTTACCGAGATCTTTCTGGGGTTTGGATGGCTGGACTGCAAATCAAAAAGCAGAACATCATACGCCATTTCTCTGAAAGCCAAGTTCACCTAAATCGAATAATTATCCACACAGGGTATCATCTATTTGTATGCCTTTATAAATAAATAACCTTCTTTGGAATAAAAATCATTCACTTCTTGATTACTTATTATTCATAATGTTGCCGAATTTTAATATGTTCAAATTATGACTTAAAGAGGCATCATCCCTAAGCTGTCAGTCTTATAATTGCTACCTCACTGAGGGACTTAACTCAGTGAGTATTCAGTAAGTGCTTGTAACAAGTCATAAAATAGGGGCACCTGGGTGGCTCGGCACATTAGGCGGCCGACTTTTGATTTCAGCTAACGTTACGATCTCACGGTTCGCGGGATTGATCCCCACGTCGGGATCTGTGCTGACAGTGCAGAGCCTGCTTGGGATTCTCTTTCTTCATTTCTCTCTGCCCCTCCCCTGCTCTCTCTCTCACTCTCTCTCTGTCTCTCAATCAAAATAAAGAAATAAACATTGTTTTTAAAGTCATAAAATAGAGGACATGATATTATTTCTGTCTTCGTGATGTCTCTCACCAAGCTGGGTAGTCAAGATGTAGACCCACGTGTATGGAAACATCGTTGGGGAGAAACCGGGTAAATTAGGGGTAGTTTTACAGAGGTGACAGTGAACGTGGGTATGGAAGGAGAGAATCTGCGAAGCTGGGGGGCAAAAAAGCACTCAAAGCGAGAGTAGGCCAGCAACCAGAAATAGAGAGAGGGCAGGCGGGCTATTTGTGAGGCTACAGTCTCTGAGAGAGTAAATAAGACCCACTATTGTCTGACAGTCCTGGAAATCCAAGCACTCTACCTGTGGACCTACTTGATCCTATTTAACTCCCCTGAAGACGAGGTATTAGTTGTCACCTGACTTCAGCAGGAAATGGATGTCATTCCCGCCCCTCTTTCACAGATGAAGAGGTTGAAATTCGCAGAGGGAAGCGACGGGCTGCAGGTGCCACAGCCAATGGCGATAGGGAAGAGGCGGCAGAATTTGAGATCCAAACGCCTCGTTCCATGGCATGTGCCCGAACCACTGAGCTCTCACACGGCTTCTACAAGCGGGGGGTCGGAGACGGCCGGAGCCAAATGTTTGTATCTATTCTTGAGAACCGTGTGAAACCTTGGGACCGCCTCCGGGGGAGTGGTGTGCAAATTTCACTAAGTGCTGCTTTTCCCTGCCTCGCAAACCAGAAGGCGGCGAAGACTTATGCCCACTTAATATACTACATTTCAGTTTCCGCTCGGAGTGGACATCCTTGGACCAGCCTCACTGCAGGCTCTAGCCTCGGGTCTGCCCTGTGACCCACGTTATTTTTTCCTTGAGAGAGAGAGAGAGAGAGAGAGGGCATAAGTGAAAGGCGCCCATGACCTATGTTATTTTAAGATTACTATTTAGTTGTAAATAAATTCTTGTCATAGCCATGATTATTATAGCTTCCAGTTTCGAGTTTCTAACTACCATCGCAGAGGGGAGGTGAGACGGGGAACAGATCTTTAAGAAGTCAAGTAGAAGGAGTGATGGGCATCGGAGGCCTGAAGGAAAACCCTCACCAAATCCTGGGGTTGCACCTGCTACATGAAAAGTACTTTTGCTGGCATTAAATTTCTAGTTTAAAGTACATATTTACATTTCGATTAATATGTGCTGAAAATCATTTCTGCTGAAATGTCAGACTGCCTTGTAGCTGAGTCTGAGTGCCTCCAGCAACACTCTGCTGTTCTATTATTATTAATTATTATTATTATTTAACTGTTTATTTATTTTTGAGAGAGAGAGAAAGCATGAGTGAGGGAGGGGCAGACAGACAGGGAGACACAGAATCCGAAGCAGGCTTCAGGCTCCAGCTGTCAGCACAGAGCTCGACGCGGGGCTCGAACCCACAAACCGTGAGATCATGATCTGAGCTGAAGTTGGACGTTTAACTGACTGAGCCACCCAATTGCCCCAGAACTCTGCTGTTCCGCTCTATTCTTTTATGATAAAGAATAAACCCTGATACATAATCACATCTGAATTTCTACCTGTTTTGCAGATATGTCGTGTGTGTGTGTGTGTGTGTGTGTGTAAACATTGAAGGTTCAGATGGGATATCTAAGCATAATGAGATTCTCAACACATAATATCACCATAGCAACCAGTATTTCATTAGTCTCCGAACGACAATAGATTGGTTAATGCTTTAATCCACCAAAATTGTGGATATTCACTCATGGAACTAAAATATTCTTACTACTTATTATATGCAACAGTAGGGAGACTTTTTCTATTGGAAAGTATGAAATAAGAGTATCCTGGGACTAATAACAAGCCAACAACATTTTTTGGGTGCCACACAGTGCTGAGACAGATATTTACATTTAGTAGCTGATACAAAATGTTTGTACTAACTCTGGCTTGTTAGACTAGCTCTTCGATGGAAAGTTCTGTTATTTCATTTTCTAACTAGACTGAGCCATGGACCATCTATGTAAGTCAAAGTTTTTAACATACCACATACACACACACCCCAGAGAGAGAGAGAGAGAGAGAGAGAGAGAAGGAGCACTAATGAAAAGCTTTAGTCATGGATGCATATTCATTAATTTCCCCCTGAGGAACACTCCATCAATCTTTACATACTAATGCCTGACAGGCCAAGCTGGTTGAAAGTTCTCTTTCAGCCACGAAGTAGTATTTTCCTGTGTTGTAAGACATGATGCATAAGGAACTTTCTTTTGTAAGGCTAAGAGATAGTGTGGTCCCCAGATAATGAAAGAGAAAACCACAGCACTTACGGAGTCATAAACAATGGAAATCTGGAAGGTGACGTGAACTGGTGTGTTTCCTTGTCTTCTTGGGAGTGAACTTTTCAGGAGCTCCTCTGTCTGAAAGAAGCGAAACAACATTCTAGTTCTTTCCCTGAGGACTTTTATTCTACTCCGCTTCTCGCTCAGATCAAATGCCTTTCCAGAATTGGACTTAAGCAAACTCTGCCTTCTTTTTCTTTTCTTTAACTTAATTCTCGCTTTTTTTCTAAGATAGTCATTTATAGAAATTGCAGTGCCTACAAAAGACTTTCCTCTGATCCCCTGTGGGAGACCTAACAAATAGGACCAAAGAGCGGTGAGAGAATTCTTAGGGACACTTGACATGAATCCTCTAGAGTCGGGGGTATGCAAGCACATGGGGGCTGTTGCCAATGTTTGGCCCAGTGTCCAGTGGGGTGTTCTGGCCCAGCAAGTCTTGAACCATGAGAGTGGCCTGGGGAGAGGTGGGGTACAGTCCCAACCTAACCAACTTCTCTGTGCTCCTTGAGAGATGGGCATGGATTCTGCCTAAGCCATCATTAGGAGAAGGGAAAAACCCATTGGACAAATCTCCATGACAGCTGCGGTTGGAGAAAAACAATGTCTGTATCCTCAAAGAATTGAAATTCTTTGGTAAATCATTTGCATACGCAATTCATTTTAGAAAGATTGCCATCTGAGGTTGGCTGGGTTCTCTTTGTTTTTAAGTTTGAGACTTTAAAGAAGCCAGCTAACTCTATCCAGAAAATGAATGTATGAGTTGCTAGAATTTTTTTTCCGATTATATATACAGTATTATTATACTTCCTATTTCATCCTTTGTCTTCAAAAATAGAGGGAAATCACTTTAATCAGGGATGGATATTGTCATAAGTGGAAGGAACTCTTTCAATAGAAGACATCTTTCTTTTTTAATTTTTTTTTCTTTTAAGAGAGAGAGAGTACGTGTGAGGAGGGGAGAGGGGAGAAGAGGGAAAGAGAGAGAATCCCAACTTAGGCACTACGCTCAGTGCAGAGCCCAATGTGGGGTTCAATCCCAAGATCCTGGGACCATGACCTGAGCCAAAATCAAGAGTTGGATGTCCAACGAACTGAGCCACCCTGGCACAGTTTTAAGTACGAAGAAAGTATCACTTGTACTTGGAACAGCAGTTTTTCCAGATGGCAACCTCATGACGAAATGCACTCATGTATCTTTACAAACTTGAGCCACTGAGGACCCCTCAACCTGGAGGACTTGTCCCCAGGTGTCACGAGAGTGGGAAGCAGAGCTGATGAAAAACTTACAGAATGAGAGACAAGACAAGGAGAGACAGAAGTCTTCTTTTGTTTTGTATGAGTTCCTTTGTTTTAATAGAGATTAACTTGAGCAGCCCCGTGACCACCACCAAGACCAGAGTGAAAATAGACAAATTCCAATCATGTTAGCATATGAATTACAAGTCTGAGCCTCTGTTTTTGATGGTCATTTGGTGAAATTGTCACCTTGGCTTTGTGACTCTTCTCACAATCTGTATTTTATCCTTATCCCATCTGTATTTGGGATTAAAAACAATCTTTTGGGGCGCCTGGGTGACTCAGTCAGTTGGGCTTCTGGCTTTGGCTCGGCTCATGACCTAGTGGCTCATGTGTTCGAGCCCCACGTTGGGCTCTCTGCTGTCAGACGGAGGCTGCTTTGGGTCCTCTCTCTCTTCACAAATGAACGTTACAAAAATAAAATAAAAACAAATTTTTATTACATTGAACCTTTTAAAATAAGCAATTGACGTCATCTCTCTATGGCTTTAGGAGCAAAGTGTAATGCCTTTTAAAAACTGAGTATACAAAATAAAATTATATTCATTGCCAATGCTCTGCCTTAGACTTGGCTAGGTGTGCAGAGCTTTCTTGGGATGCACGTCGGGCTGTACGACGAAGAAAGGACGGTGAGAAAGGACGATGGAGCGAGTTGAGCAAAAAGTAGAAATTGGGACAAATGAACACATGAATGGGTTTTTCAGGTCAATCACTGATTTGCTCAAGAGTTTGAACTTGAGAGGGGCTGGAATAAATCAGGGACTGCTCACAGCTCTCCAGGACATAGGCTGGTTTTGAATTCAGAATGTGTGTCGAATGTGTATGGAGAGGGTATCAGTGTGGACCCGCAGACTCAGAAGGACATGTGGGAAGGCAGGCATGACCTTTATGGCCAGGAAGGCTAAAGCAATAATAAGGAAAACATGAGGGGCGCCTGGGTGGCTCAGTCAGCTGGGCATCCGGCTTCAGCTCAGGTCATGATCTCACAGTCCGTGAGTTTGAGCCCCGCATCGGGCTCTGTGCTGACAGCTCAGAGCCTGGAGCCTGCTTCAGATTCTGTGTCTCTCTCTCTCTCTCTCTCTCTCTGCCCCTCCCCCATTCATGCTCTGTCTCAAAAATAAACGTTAAAAAAATTTTTTTTTAATTGGAGAAAGTCTTTCTTCTGATGAACTGGTACGTTTTCTTTTGCTAGACAACATGAATTTTGCATTTCTCCTATTTTTCTTTGGCTGCTGAAAAGCCCAGGGCCCAATTTCTGGCCTGGTCTCCCATTCTGGAAATTGCCTGGGACTTTCCGGTCATATCTTCCCATTCCACCCATCTAGTCCCTCAGCTTGACTTCTAATTCACATCCTCTAATTTTTTTTGTTGTTGCAAAAGTAGGATTTATTTTCCAAATTTTTATTTAAATTCTAGTTAGTTAACACATAGTGTAATATTGGCTTCAGGAGTAGAATTTAGTGATTCATCACTTACATCACATTCTCTAATTTAAAGTGACATGCAGGGCTTCCCCGGGTGGCTCAGTCAGTTAAGCGGGTGACTCCTGGTTTCGGCTCAGGTCATGATCGCACGGGTCGTGAGTTCGAGCCCCGCATGGGGCTCTGTGCTGGCAGCGTGGAGCCTGCTTGGGATCTCCTTCCTCCCTCTCTCTCTGCCCCTGTTCCACTCATGTGTGCTCACTCTCTTTCTCTCAAAATAAGTTGTTTTTTTTTTTTTTGAAAAAAGTGGCATGCAGATCCTAAGCCTTTCCAAATTATTTGTAGAACAAGGTGGCATGGAAATATATAAACAGCAAAAGAAAGCACACACATCACGTCTGACAGCTTTAGGGTTCCAGAGACAAAACTATCACTCTGATTCCTACAAAACAACACCTAACTCTCTGCCTTTTAACCACCACGCGGGTGAATAACAAGCTCGAATAGAGCGATGTCGCAAAGCATTCAAGCGCCAGTCCCTGACAAATACTTCATTATAACAGCTGTTCTTTATTGAGTGCCCTGAGCGCAGGGCTGCCCTGTGTAGACGCCAAAAGATGCAATCAGGGTCTTCCAGTTCGGATGGGAAGCGTGGCCCTTTGTCTTCAATGCTGAGGAAATTCCCACTGGGAAGAGCTGTTAAGTCCAGACCTTCCAAACAAGCAGCCTATGCGCGGAAGGCACACCCTCGTCGTACGGTTGCTTTGTCTGCAGACCCCGCACCTTTCCAACCGCCTGCCTCCAGTTCCCACCCCTGTTCCCAGCTCCTGTCCAGTCTTTGCTCCGTGAGATTTCCCTTCTCGTCGTTCCTGGAATGCTTCCTTCTTCTTCTTCCAGCTCACAGCGCTGAAGTGCAGGACCCCGTACCTCATGACCTCATTAGACCGTGACACACGCAGTCTGAAAACTCGAGGAAACTGTGGCCATCACTCTCGAAAACCCCAGGCTCACCATCACGTATAAAAGAAAGCACACGATGTAATCAAATATGCCGAACAATGTCAAGCTTAGTTGTGAAACTGCAAGACAGAACTTGCAACAGACATCAAAATTTACAACTGAATATTTACAAGCCTAGGATGTGTTCATTCTCTCGGTTTTTTGTTTTGTTTTGTTTTGTTTTTAAACAGTCTCATCATGAAGAGTCCTACCCAGGCAGTCATAGAGGTGGCCCTTGCTTTGTGGCCGCCATCATGGACTATGACCATGGAAAATAATCATTGAATGAACATGGACTGGGGCTAAGCTCTTCGCTGAGGGTGTCAAACCTTCCAGGCTGTGACTTCATGAGGCTCACGGTTGACGGCATCTTTCTGGCACAAAGGATTGAGCTAAAACTGCGCTCTGAGTATATAATTACACATTAATTACACATATAATTATACATTAGCTCGTTTGTATTATCAAGCTACAAATCTACAGGGCTTGGGGCCAGTGAGTCAATGGAGAGTCATTTCGATAGAGATATGGGTAGAATTTGCTATCTCTCTTCCAATTTAAAAATCCTGTGCTACGGGCTCCCGGGTGGCTCAGTTGGTTGAGAATCCCACTCCTGATTTTGGCTCAGGTCATGATGCCAGGATCATGGGATCGAGCCCCACATCGGGCTCTGTGCTGAGCGTGGGACCTGTTTAAGAGTCTCCCTCTCTCTCTCTCTCCCTCTGCCCCTCTCCCCTGCTCATACGTGGTCTTTCTCTCTCTCTCTCTCTCTCTCTCAAAAAAAACAAAAAATCATGTGCTAAAGTGGGCAGTTTAGAAAATAAAGCTATCGTCTACTTCTAAATCTCCTTCCTTGCTTTTGAATTGCTGCATTTAGATCTTAACTCTTTGCTTTTCATTCTTTGTCCCAGATATCTTAGCGATTCTGCTGACTGGGAAAATATTCGGCGTATAGAAAAGGAGAGAAAACAGTTGAGTGTGACTTTATTTGGCTCAAATGCCCTCAATGTGGTGACAGCTGTTACTGGAAGGCAACCCATTTCAGAATCTAGTATTTTCCTTATTCCCAGTGATAATCTCTCCGGGGCACGAAGAAGGCTAACAATGGAAACTCCCATAGGTTATAAATGAGGGGTCTCTAGAAATTCTCAGAACTGCCTATCTCCTTCAGTTATAAACCAAGATGCTAGTTCCCTCCTCAGGAGAGAGTAGTATCGGCTGTGTGCCTTGGTATGCAAAAGTTGGGAAACAAAAGCTAGCCCGAGGGGAAGATTTCTTTAGATTCTAGGTCAGTGGTTCTCCAAGGGTGGCCCCAGACTGGCAGAGTCCGTAGACCCTGGGAACTTGCTGCAAATGCAGATTCTCAGGCCCGACCCCAGACCTACTGAATCGGGCCCTCCGAGAGTGGGGCCGGTCGCGAGCAGAATGCAGGCAGTTCTGATGCCCGCTGAAGTCTGAGACCACCGCTCTCTCAATCCAGTGGGAGAACGAGGGCCTTGAGTAGAATCATGCCGTGCGAGCAATGAACACACTTTAGCTTCCTGTGTCCGAGGCATACCCTGGTTTAGCTAATGCAAGGTGGTAGTTAATGACGGGAACATTAAAGATTGCTTTTCTTTTAAAGTGGCTTGTGGTTTGGGGGGCATAGCTCCTTAGCCCAGTTAATGGTGTAATTACTTGACTGTTTACAATTAGACACTGATGTCAACAAATTGGGTAGTTGGTAGCTAGTCTTCTGGAGAGATGTCTGAATGTGGGCAGAGCCCACAGCTGGTTACCCAACCATGACCAAGGGCGCAATGGAGAAAAAGAAAAAACTAGATCTACGTGGGGTGCATTATTTCTTGAGTTGCAATCAACGGACACTGCAGACAGCAGTGTTTTAGCACTCGAATTACCAATCCTTGCCTCCTCTCTCTTTTTCCATGTGCTTGAGACACAGCCTCGATGGCTCTCGTCTTAAATGTACGTGCGGGTCTGCATTGTTTTTCTTTTTTTTTTTAATGTTTATTTGTTTTTGAGAGAGACAGGGACAGAATGAGAGTGGGTTAGGGGCAGAGAGAGAGGGAGACACAGAATCCGAGGCAGGCTCCAGGCTCTGAGCCATCAGCACAGAGCCCGACGCGGGGCTCGAACCCACGAGCCGGGAGATCGTGACCTGAGCCGAAGTCGGACGCCCAACCGACCGAGCCACCCGGACGCCCCACGGCCTGCGTTTTACAATGGTTTCTATGAAACTGACAAGAACTTTATATCAGAATGTGCCATTAAAAGAGCAGTGCTGGCCTCAGCGTTCTTAAGAGATCTTTCTGGGTTTAAACCGCTAGGAATGGCCAGGAGAGTGTATATACTCGGCCCGACCAGGAAAGAGTCTTTTCCTTTCGTTGAGCTTTCTTCGGCTAATGAGATGGGTAACTACTGAGGAAAAGGTTGGTGCCAGAGTATAGGAGTCCCTGCCCACCTGCCCCCAGTTCCTCCCTGTGCCTCAAGCAGCCGTCACCACCATATCCTAACCGTGCCCTGTTCTTCCTCTGGAACATGTGTGGGAATTGTTCTTTCTCGGGAAATGTCATTATGTATTCCTCCTAACTTCCCTGCTATCACTGTAAGACCCGGGGACCTCAAATCAAATCAGTTCGCACAAGGTAGGAATTAGCATGTGTCAGATAAGACCAAGGGGTAATCACGGCCTGCGTGAACCTGTTAAAAAACAGTCGCACTGGTCACATATTTATGTCCTGCCAATTGTCAGGAACCTCCGCGTGTCTACTAATGTTACCTAGATGGAAATACCATTCCCAGCTGACTGTGAACTTGAGCCTGTAGCTGAGGAGAGGTCTCTCCAATCTCCCAGAACAAGCAGACAGTTATTAATGGAGAGGTTCTCCGAGCTTATGTGTGTACTGAGATCTGTTAAAATTGCATTTGCCCCGGATTGCATGAATGATTGATACACGAACATATCAGTTGGCTAAACACAAGCTTTATGATTTCATGATGATGTCTCCTAGAGTCCCAGGTTATGACAAGCTGACTTTAAAAGTTACAAGTTATGGGGCGCCTGGGTGGCACAGTCGGTTAAGCGTCCGACTTCAGCCAGGTCACGATCTCGTGGTCCGTGAGTTCGAGCCCCGCGTCAGGCTCTGGGCTGATGGCTCAGAGCCTGGAGCCTGTTTCTGATTCTGTGTCTCCCTCTCTCTCTGCCCCTCCCCCGTTCATGCTCTGTCTCTCTCTGTCCCAAAAATAAAATAAACGTTGAAAAAATAAAATAAAATAAAATAAAATAAAAGTTACAAGTTAGGGGACCCTGGGTGGCTCAGTCGGTTGAGCGTCTGTCTGACTTCCGCTCAGGTCATGATCTCAGGGTTCGTGGGTTCGAGCCCCTCGTGGGGCTCTGTGCTGAGAGCTCAGAGCCTGGAGCCTGCTTCGGATTCTGTGTCTCCGGCTCTCTCCGCCCCTCCCCCACTCACACTCTGTCTCTCTCAAACATGAATACACATTAAGAAACAAATTTTAAGTTACAGGTTAGAGCAATCTGCTTCGATCCTGGGCTAACTGTACAGGAGGGATTTTTTCAGTGGGAACAATCTGCCATTTAAAGAGAATGGGGCGGGGACGCCTGGGTGGCTCCGTGGGTCAAGTGTCTTGACTCTCGACTTCGGCTCAGGTCACGGTCTCACGCAGGGGTTGGTGGGTTCGAACCCGCGTGGGCTCCGTGCTGATAGGGTGGCGCCTGCTTAGGATTCCGTCTCCCTCTCTCTGTCTGCCCCTCTCCTGCTTGTGCGTGCAGGCGCGCTCTCTCTTCCAAAATAAATAAATAACCTTTAAGAAATATAAAGAGAACGGGGTCTCAGCAATGGAGAGAGCAGAGTCTGGGGCCGGGAGTCCTCTGGGACCTCCGGGGGTGGGGGTGGGGCCTGGCACAGTGTGGTTCCTCAAAGGGGGTGTGTTAAGCTCAGAGCAATGTTCCCTATCGGGGTCGGGTCGTAGGTACTGCCTGGGGTGGGCAACCGCGGGCGGGGAGGCGGGATGCCCAGCGAACAGTGACCGGCTCGCTTGCACCCCCCCCCCCCAAGGGCACCCTCCGCGCCCCTGCCCTCACATCTGGGTGTAAACCAGCAGGCTCGGAGCGCCCAGGAGTCAAACCCCAGCCACCGCCGGAGCCACGTGACTCCGGCCCGTGGCTCCTTCCAGGCGCGTCCCCGCATCGCGCTTTGACTCCGCGGGCGTTTCGCTGTGTTTTCGTGCGGGGGAGCCTTCCCAGGTGCCCTGGACAAACGGAAGGCTGCAGGAAAGCGCGCGAGCTCCCGGCCTGACAACTTTCCGCTTTGCGCCGCCGTGCACCTTCTTAGGAAACCGTTTTGGCGCGGGAGGGAGCAGAGGTGGTTTTGTCGTGGGATTAGAACGGGATCCGTATCCTCTGAACCTTCTTTCCCCCGGAGGGAAGGCGTCTTTCCCCTCGGGAGAGCGAGGTTGTGGTGTCTGCGGGGTTGGCGTAACGAAGGGCCCACTAGGGGGCGCCCAGCGCCTCGGAATGGCTCACCTTTCTGCAAGGAGCCGGCGGCTGCCAGCCCCGGTGTTGGGATGCCCCCCACTCCCCCGGAGGCTCTGGAACTGTTCCTGGAAGGCCTTCATCTGGCGGTGAATGGGTTTGACAGAGAAGAGCCCCGCCAGCCCGCGGATGGGAGGGTGAGGAGGGGGATCAGGGAGAAGGGAGTGGTAGCTGGCGAGCTAGTGAGGGGGAAAGGACAGGAGGAGGAGGAGAAGGAGGAGGAGGAGGGAGAGGAGGAGGAGGAGGAGGATGGGGGGGGAGAGGACAAAGGAGGGGAAAGGAGGGAAGGCTGCATGCTGTGGGACTGGGGAGCTCCAGGGCCATTGGGATATGGTGTTTTTGTGGAGTGAATGGAGGGGCAGTGGGGGCGGGGAGGTTCAGGGAAGGAGCCAGGGTTGGCCTTAATTAGGGGAGCAGGATGTCTCCAGGCCCAGAGGTTGTGGGCATCCATCCGGTGGGCCTGGCCGTCTGGGCCTCTCAGGTCCTCCCAGGCCCCTGTGTCAACCGCAACCTCACGATTTTTCTCTTGCCTTGGAGTCACGTGTCTTCCTCACATCCTCTTTCGGGAAAACAACGATGATCCACTTTGCCTTCAGGGCCGGACCTGATGGAAGCAGGAGGTGATGATGGTGCGGAAGGCCAGTTCTGCAGTGGCTTTTGGAGTCCCACGTCGTGACTGACAATGTGGAACCGTGAGCTCATGAAAGAGGAAGGAACTTTTCCTGTTGGAAGGTGTTTCAGGCGAACAAATCGCGGCTGGCATTGACGGGGCTCTTGCTACCCTCTGGGAACAGGTGTAAACACTTGGAAAGGATTGTGCCGTGTAATCCTCAGAGCAATCTGATGAACCAGCATTCTAGTTACCTGGGTTTACCAAAGTGAAACGACTCGGCCAAGGTCACACTGCCAGCACGGGTGGAGCCACGTTACGACCCCACACAGTCTGACTCCTACCTCCCTTAGGTATCTTTCCTAAAATCAAATTCAGAGAAGTGACAAAACTGGAACTCGGATTCAGAATCCCCACCTCCAAACCCTGTGGTGCCCTTTTGTCACCGTTCCCAAATCCTCCTGTCTCAGGACCCCTTTATATTCTAATATTTTTTATTTAAAAAAAAATTTTTTTTAACGTTTATTTGTTTTTGAGACAGACAGAGACAGAGCATGAACGGGGAAGGGGCAGAGAGAGAGGGAGACACAGAATCGGAAGCAGGCTCTAGGCTCTGAGCCATCAGCCCAGAGCCCGACGCGGGGCTCGAACTCACGGACCGCGAGATCTGACCTGAGCTGAAGGCGGACGCTTAACCGACTGAGCCACCCAGGCACCCCATAATATTTTTTAAATGTTTATTTATTTTTGGGAGCATGCAAGCAGGGGAAGGGCAGACAGAGAGGGGGGCAGAGGATCTGAGGCAGGCTCTGCACTGACAGCAACGAGCCCAACGTGGGGCTTGAACTCACCAACCTCGAGATCAGGACCTGAGCCAGAGCTGGACGCTCAACCAACTGAGTCCCCCGGGTGCCCCTACATTCTATCATGAAGGACACCAAAGAGTATTGTTTCTGTAGGACATATCTATTATGATTTACTGTATTAGAAATTAAAACGGGGTGCCTTGGTGGCTCAGTCGGCTAAGCGTCCGACTTCGGCTCAGGTCATGATCTCGCAGTTCCTGAGTTCGAGCCCCACGTCAGGATCTGTGCTGACAGCTCAGAGCCTGGAGCCTGCTTCGGATTGTGTGTCTCCCTTTTTCCCTGCCCCCTGCCCACTCACACTCTGTCTCTCAAAAATAAGAATATTTTAAAAAAACATTAAAGGGGCGCCTGGGTGGCTCAGTCGGTTAAGCGTCCGACTTCAGCTCAGGTCACGATCTCGCGGTCCGTGGGTTCGAGCCCCGCGTCGGGCTCTGGGCTGATGGCTCAGAGCCTGGAGCCTGCTTCCGATTCTGTGTCTCCTTCTTTCTCTGCCCCTCCCCTGTTCATGCTCTGTCTCTCTCTGTCTCAAAAATAAATAAAACGTTAAAAAAAATTTTTTTAAAAATAATAAAATAAAAATAAAATAAAATAACATTAAAAACATTAAAAAAAGAAATTAAAACTGAGGAAGTTAAATGTCTGTTAATACATTAAAAATAACAGCAATAAACCCACTCTGTGTTCATAAGTAACACATTTTTTTTTTTTTTTCAACGTTTATTTATTTTTGGGACAGAGAGAGACAGAGCATGAACGGGGGAGGGGCAGAGAGAGAGGGAGACACAGAATCGGAAACAGGCTCCAGGCTCTGAGCCATCAGCCCAGAGCCTGACGCGGGGCTCGAACTCAACGGACCGCGAGATCGTGACCCGGCTGAAGTCGGACGCTTAACCGACTGCGCCACCCAGGCGCCCCCATAAGTAACACATTTTTATGAAAAATAACTATTTTCCAAAATAATAAAAAATGAACGAGAAAAAGTGTCAATTTTCTACTCAACGTAAATGTAATATTATTTGATACAGAAAAGCACAAAGAAAAGTAGAAACAAAAATCACCTGAAATCCCACTACCTAAGAGAGAACCACTGTGAATATTTTTGTATATTGGTCCAGCCTCCTAGAAAAACTGTATCTCTCAGATGTTGTGCTTTCCAGACACTAAAATAGTAACCTTAAATTGTAGCAATTTACAAATTCCTGCGAAATTAGTGTAGGAGACCTCGAGGCTCAGCTAAGACCTGGAGGGGAAAGTGAGAGACTCTTGACCACATATTTCTAGATGGAATCAAGGACCCCCCCCGCCATTCATTATCCAAGTAACCCTGGGCTTAGACAAGTTCTCCAAATTTCCAGCCTCAGGTTTCATCTCTAAAAGGAAAATAATAATAGCATCTTCAAAGGATTGTAGAGAGAATTAAATGAGCTGTGAATGTGACTACTTGGAACAGTACCTGGAAAGTAAGTATTCAAAATATTGTGCTGCCCATTTAAAATGAGTTCTTGGGGCGCCTGGGTGGCGCAGTCGGTTAAGCGTCCGACTTCAGCCAGGTCACGATCTCGCGGTCCGTGAGTTCGAGCCCCGCGTCGGGCTCTGGGCTGATGGCTCGGAGCCTGGAGCCTGTTTCTGATTCTGTGTCTCCCTCTCTCTCTGCCCCTCCCCCGTTCATGCTCTGTCTCTCTCTGTCCCAAAAATAAATAAACGTTGAAAAAAAAAATTTTTTTTTTAAAATGAGTTCTTGGCCCCCTTTATATTCCTTAGTAAATCATATGCCCCCTTTGGCCTTAATATCTATTGTATATTGTTACGTTTAATCTTAAATAATCAGGCAATTCTGGAGACGGAGATAACATCTAACCTGGTACAATGTTCAACTTCAGAAGATCGTGATTTCTATTCGAACTAGTATCATTTGAGGTTGTCTTCCCATACCCAGAGTTTCTGATAAAGTCGTAGCTGCTGTGGATCCTCAGGTTGGGCAGAGAAAACTCTGTTTCTCCTACGATGAATCTGTTATATGTGATACGTAATCTCTGTGTACAGGACGGGGGATAGCACTTGCTCGGCACGGAATACTGGATGCATGCTCATTAAACGGATACGTTAACGGACTTGATCTAGCCCGTGGCTCGATGAGCAGCTTTCTTCAAAATCTGGACGCTGGAGATCATCTAAGTGCACTACACAAGGCCAGGACACCGCTGCTGTCTTCTTTGCAAGGTGCGCATTCAGCGTGGGTGATGCCGGGGGGATGGAACACCTTCCACAAACAATCCATACGCCTCGGCAGGCTGGCGAAGATTCCTGCTTGTGACCTACCCGTGGGACGGGGAAAGAGAAAGCGGGTTTCCCAAGGGTCAGCTACTCTACCTACCAGGGCAAGTAACCATTTTTGGCTCTGGGATATGGACGCACACCATAGATCTCAAAGTTTTGAGCGACGTCGCCAAACATTCCATCATTAGCAAGCCGGTCTCTCTCCCTGAGCACATAGCGTGATACCGCGTATCGTTGTCCCCAGACCGTTCCCCCTCTCTACACTCACTCCTTTCGCCCCATGACTTTGCGATTTTTTTCCACCAAAGGAGCAGAGTACATTTCCCAACCGCTCGACCTTGTGTTTGGCCGTGGAACTTGTCTTGGCCAAAAGAGTGGCGTACAAGTGAGTGTGCAAGTTCCGGACCGAATCCTAAGACACCTTGGGTGTTTCCGCGTGCGGCTCTCGTGAGGTAGCCGTTTCCCGGGGAAGCACAGGCTTGGGCAGGCCCTCTGGGCTGAGAAGGGGCTGAGGGCCACAGAGCACAGCCAGCCCAGGGAAGGCCCGCCTAGATCAGCCGCCCTCAGCATGCCCACCGGCCTGTCAGCTCAGTAAGTGCTCAAAGTTATATGCCGCTAGGATTTATAGTTGCTGGTTACACGGCAATCGCTCGAGGAAACACCAGCTCATCATGAGGCTGGAGTAAAGAAGGCAGACGTGAAAGTCAAAGGAGCATCCCTTCTCTCCACTGGTGGAGGGTGGGAGGTCGGAGAATAAGTAAGATGAGAAGGTCAAATGCCAAGCTTCGTGTCCTTTCAGCTCTTGAGTAGGAGGGACAGGGTAGGCAAGAGGCGTTCTGTAGATTTTGGAAAACCTGAGCACATCTGGAACCAGCGGCCTGTTTTCCTGGGTACAGGATGGAGGAGGCTGTAAGCCTCCAAAGGACGCCGGCATTTTGCTCAACACCCTGCCAGGGAGCTGTGGTGCAGCTTTGGAGGTGGGGGGGACACGCGTGTCTGGGCCAGTGGCCATAGCACTTAGTGCTTCTGGCTTTGCCCAAGCTTTTTTTTTTTTTTTTTTTTTTTAACTTTTGTATTGTTCATTCATTTTTGAGAGACTTGGAGACGCAGGGCATGAGTGGGGGAGGGGCAGAGAGAGGGAGGCCCAGAATCCAAAGCAGCAGGTTCCAGGCTCCGAGCTGTCAGCACAGAGCCCGACGCGGGGCTCGAACTCACGAGCTGCAAGATCATGACCTGCGCCGAACTTGGATGCTCAGCCGACAGAGCCACTCAGGCACCCCGAAGCTTTGCCCAGTCTTTACAGAGTTTTTGGGGGGATCTAGAACCTACCACATGCTCCAGCAAGAGGGGCCGGAGGGCTCAATGGCTGACAGAGGCTTGGAACAGAGAAGCCAGAGAACACATGGAATTTGTGGCCAGAGGCTAATGGTTGTGACCCCGGTGACAGCTTAGTGTCCCCACCCCCCCTTCCTTGAAAGGCAGGCCGGGAGCCTGCCGTTCTCCATGATCGATCTCACAGACCCGGTGGCTCTGCAGACCACTGACCTCCCGGATGTCATCTTGGGGAGAAGTGGGACGGGAGGGGATGTGGAAGCGAAATCTGTCGCGTCAAGCATTTAACTGAAAGATGCTGGGATTCGCGCCACCCCCCCCCGCCCCCCAAAGTGCCCCATCAAATGGCAAGTGGCAAATCTCAGTTGTTTCCTTGCTGCTCCGGGTATTGGGGCGAGTGCTCTTCCGAAGTTCAAACCCGCTCCCGAGCGTGGTTTATTCTTTCTTAGAAGCTCTTTCTTTACGATATTGTTTTCTCCAAACGGTAACAAATGTCAGGTTTTAGTTTCCAAAGAGCGTCGAAAATGCCGTCACCCATCTAAGACCCCAGCACACAAACATCTGCTCGCCAGGACCAGTTGAAACGTCCTCCTTCAGCTGTTGGCTGTCAGCAGCTCTTTGCAGGCTGGGTCAAGTTGGACAGGAACAATTGTAAGGGCGGGCCGTGAGGTATTACCCATATGCCATGTAACCCAAACTGTATTTTCACGGCAGAGAGAACAGAAGCAGGACTCCAAGCGGATTTCAGACCCGTTCCTGATTCTCATGCCCGTGTCCCATATCCAGTTTCCCCGCCTCGTTTTACGTTTCGACAAAAGGCAGCGCCTTGCAATCCCAGAGTTTATTTGGCCAGTGTCATCTAAGAATGCAACGGGCTGATTTGTGGTGGCAGCGATGCGTTCACGGGGCCCCAGCCGCTATCCGACACCACCCCCAACGTAAACCTCTTCCTGGGGGCTGAAAGAGGAGCTGGGCCTTTTCGGCCAGTTTACCTTTCATTTTCTGAGGCCTTCCAGTGGCTTGATCGCAGCTGGATGTGCTCTCAGAGCACAGGAGATGTTCTGGGAAAGAAGAGATCTCCCGGGTGGCGCAGCCCGGCTGGGGGCAGCGAGAGCTGGAGCCTTCCTGGGGGGGGGGGGGGGGACAGTGAGCCTCCGTCCCAGCTTGGCCGCCCACGGAGCCCCGGGGGCTCAGCCCGACGTGAAAGAATCCCAGGAAGAGCCTCACACAACAAAATCACCTCATACGACACGATTACCTTTCCACTCCTACGTGTTTTATTTTCCCAGCCAAGCACCCTTCCCCAGGCATTCATTAAGCATGAGGCACAGACACCGTGCTCAGAACTCAGGACCCGTGGGCCGGTTATTCCTTCAGAAATAGCTTTCGGGCAAAATGAGATGGTTGATGATTAGCAGCAACCCTTCCTTCTGGACCATGCTTCTTGTGATCAGCTCTCGCGTGAAAACTAGTTTTGTGACTTCCAAACCGACGCCCGGGGTTCACAGGTCATGAGTAGAGTGCTTGCTGTGTGTTCCAAATACACTTGAGGGCTGAAGGGATTTGTGGGAAACGTAGCTTCTACTTCTTTAAAAATACATTTTTTTTAATGTTTAGTTTGGAGACAGAGAGAGAGAGAGAGACACAGTGTGAACAGGGGAGGGGCAGAGAGAGAGAGAGGGAGACACAGAATCCAAAGCAGGTTCCAGGCTCTGAGCTGTCAGCGCAGAGCCCGACGCGGGGCTCGAACCCAGGAACCGTGAGATGGTGACCTGAGCCGAATTCAGATGCTTAACCAGCCACCCAGGAGCCCCAAAACTATTCTTTTTTTTTTTTTTAATGTTTATTTATTTTTGAGAGAGACGGAGAGACAGAGCATGAGCAGAGAGAAGGGCAGAAACAGAGCGAGACACAGAATCTGAAGCAGGCTCCAGGCTCTGAGCTGTCAGCGCAGAGCCCGATGCGGGGCTCGAACCTGCAAACCATGAGATCATGACCTGAGCTGAAGTCGGACGCTTAACCAATTTAACTACCGAGCCAGGCGCCCCTGTAGTTTCTACTTTCGATGCTTCCTTCCCCTCGATAACTGGGAAGAAGTTACAACTGGCAAGCGGGAGTCTCCCCAACTGGGAAAGAGATTGCTGGAGGTGGGGGTGGGGAACAAGGCCCAGGTCCTGGCACCCGGGCTTCCCGGGAGGCATTTGGATGACTTACAGCGAGGGGTACCCCGCAGCCAGTGGATGGCTGCAAATTTATCTCCCTGAACCACGGCCTCCCCATCTGTTCCAGCCTCTAATTACAAATGCAAAAAATAGCTAATTTGCAATGGCATCATAAAAAGGGAAAATATAAATGATTTAAGAGCTACTCTACACTATGCTGTTCATGTTTTACACACTCCAGGCAGAGAGAAATCGTTCTCTTCCCACGTCGCGAGAGTGCCCTCACATCAGCCAGTTTCTGATTCGGCCAGACAGTGGGAGTATTCCCATGAAGTTACCAGGAGGAGGGAGGTGTCCCAGGACGGGACATTCCCCAGGGGATTCTGCCAAGGAGGCGGCGGGTCACTGGGGTACTGCTCAAGTCGAGGAATTCATCCTGATTTCTGGATTATTTGAACTCCTTGGGGAAATCTATAATGTGGACACAGTCCTAGGAGTCTAACTATGGTCACTATAAATTATTTTTTTTAACTGTACCAGTGATGGAATAAGGAGAGTTTATCATGAATCACTGCGGTAAAAAGATTTAGAAAGGTGACACTCGGTGGTTATGTAAAAACCTCCCCGAGGGGCGCCTGGGTGGCTCAGTCGGTTAAGCGTCCGACTTTGGCTCAGGTCATGATCTCGCGGTTCGTGAGTTCGAGCCCTGTGTCGGGGTCTGTGCTGACAGCTCGGAGCCTGGAGCCTGTTTCAGATTCTGTGTTTGCCTCTCTCTGACCCTCCCCCTTTCATGCTCTGTCTCTCTCTATCTCGAAAAAAAATAAACGTTAAAAAAAAATTTAAAAAAAAAACAACAACAAAAACAAAAAAAACAAAAAAACCTCCCCGATCCGAGGTTCTCTCTTCGCTTCTCTTAGGTGTGGATGGACCTGCCTCCCAGGTGTCTGTGGCCGTCCTGTGGAGTCCCATGTGACAGTGCTTGGTAAGCCAGAAAGACCTGGTCTGGCCTTTTCATCTCACAGGTGAGACACGAGTCCTCTGCAGAGTGTAGACAAGAGCCTCACCCTTGCACTTGGGCCCAGCACTGACCTCACCAGCGGTGCATTCGACACTCTCTTGGCACCCAGGGCTGGGCTGACTCCTGGAGGAGGGGACTGGGGCCTGGAGACAGGATCTGGTGGAGGCCACAAAAAAGAAGCCATTTTCTTTGCTCTTGAGGGGCCAGTTGGTCGGGTTTCGCACCTCCCTCAGGAATGGAAAGCCAACTTCCCTGGGAGTGCGGAGACCTGTATTCACGACGAGCATTGCCAGGAACTTCTTAAAAACCTTTAGCGAATCACTTTGCTTCTCTGAGTCTTAGTTTTCCCCTGTAAAATAAGAAGGTTGAACAAGATGGTCTCTGGGAATTCTTCAAGCTTTAAATCTCTCTTGTCATTATTGAGTCTAACTAGGGCAGTGGCTTTTATCAAGTGTAGATTTGAAATACTCATTTTCTCTGGCACGCTTTGGTTGCCTTAAAGATGTTACGACTCGCCACTTCCTTTTTTTTTAAATTTTTTAATGTTTATTCATTTTTGAGAGAGAGAGAGAGAGAGACAGAGTGTGAGTGGGGGAGGGGCAGAGAAAGAGGGAGACACAGAATCTGAAGCAGGCTCCAGGCTCCGAGCTGTCAGCACAGAGCCCAACGTGGGGGCTCGAACCCACGAACCACGAGATCATGACCTGAGCCAAAGTCGGACACTTAACCAACTGAGCCACCCAGGCGCCCTGACGTCACTTCCTTCTTTGACAATGGCATATGTGCAGCCAGAAGGTAATATATAGAAGTTCTTTCAGAAAGAATAAAAACAGAATATCAATGGGCTATTCATATACATAAGGTCTAAATAAGCTTGAAGTACTCAGCTATTTGGGTTGCTAGGAAAAAATCATTCTGGCATTTGTTAAAAGGATAAGAAAAGGTTTATTCGGGACTATTGCAAGGTGTCAAGGCTATCGCTGAGAGGTAGGGGAGAGAAAATCAGGCTGACCTCCAAATACAGTAAAGACAGCTAGAGATTTATAGCCAAGGAACAGAGTGGGGGGGGGGGGTCAATGGATGGCAAATCACTAAGAAGAGACATCAAGGGTAGGGGGTGGTAAAAAGCAAAATTCAAATGCATAACTTTTAAAGATCTTATTGGCTTATTGGCTTAATGCAACGATCCATGAATCACATCGCATCCCATCTAGCAGACAGAAACAATCTCCAAGGAGTTGTACAGAATGAAGACTCTCACAGGTTTAGCGACGTGAGTCTTAGCACAAGCAACTCCATTTTGGACCCACTGTCTTGTTTTTAAGAAGGGATTCTTGCTAAACCCATTTGACCGGATGCTCGATGCAGGCAAGATACCAAGGATGGGAGAATCCTTACCAAACCGACTCGGCAGGCTTTTTTGCTACAACTGGATGAGGCAGGTCAAAGACAAGGTCCAAGGATGAGACCTACTTAAAAGAGGGAGCGGAGGATCCTGTCCCAAGTTTGGTCAAGGAAAGAATCTTCGTCAGCGGGAGCAGATCTATTTTCTAGGACGGTGGAACCCTTTCTGGGTGAATTTTTAGTACGATTGTTGGATAACAGGTTCTTCATAGTTGTTTTACGAATGAATTAAATGATGGAGGAGGGGAGGACGGTATAGAGGAAAGATAGGTTCCGCTTTGGTTAGGGAGGCACAGTCCTCCGATCACCAGTGTGGTTGACACTCATCTTGGCAGGGGAGCTTCGTATCTTGGGGGGAAACTGAGTCAACCGCCTCTGAAAATAGCTGCCATTACATTATGTTTACCATGGAGAGATAACTGCTAGACTATTTCTTGGATTTCTCATAATCCCCTCATTTTGTATAGAAAAAAAGGTTTTAATAACCCGGTGTACTCTTGACTGGTGTTCGGAACGTGCTAAGTAAATATCACGGTGTAGACCCATAACACATTGTCTACACTGCATGCTTCTACACCCTGCCCTCTTTGTTACTGTTCCACCCCCACGCACCACTGAGGATCCCTGGTTCTGGGAGGACAATGCAAAAAGGTGAACGAGTCTTTTGGGTCCCAAGGCATGATTTTAATTCAAGATTTAAAAGGGCAAATAATTTTGAGAGAGAGATTTTGAACTAAGAGGACAAGAAAGTGGGTAACCTGTGTGCTCCATTCAAGTTATGAGGCTGGTTTGGACTCAGGATTAGGAAGGCAGGCACACTGACCCTGCCTTGCCGGAGGGAGTTTTTGGTGAATGTGGGAGTGCTGCCCCTCTGACACCACTGGTGTGTGAGAGAACATTCCGAACAGATGAGACATTGGCACAAGTAGAAAACCAAGTCAGAGCATAAAACACCACCAAAGACTTAAGAAAAATGTCCCCTTCTATTTGGCGTTCTTGGGGGTTTCAAAACCTTCCAGAAGGAAAAGAGAAAGAAAAACAAATAGCAAAACAAAAGAAACAGAGCATCCTCCCGCAAAGGGAGAAGGAAAAATGTTTCCCACTCCCCTCAAATATATAGAGAATGGAGAAAATTAAGAAAACCAAAAAGCTTTTTGCTTTTCATTTGTATGTATGAACACTTTGCCGTTTCCAGGGGAAGAAAGCAGTTTTCAAATTGTGTTCGCAGATTGATTTTGCTGAATAGATGTCGCTTCATTTTATTCAATCAGAGAATAATTCTTTTCAATTATCACCCTATTTGAAAACAATGTATTTTTAGCCATCGAACAGAACCTTTGGAGCTGTGACTGAGTGCTTCTTTGCAGCGGTCTGTGAGTTTTGATGTTTGAGTTTTCTCCTATTCAGGCACACAGACTTTGGAGCCTGGGTGAAAAGGCGTCCCTAGGCTGTAAATGGCACAGAAACAAAAGTGAGCTGTTTGCTGCTCACGGTCAAACCAACTTCGAGAGACCGGTCTCTGGTTCATCTGGACACGACGAATCCAACTCAAGCGGATTCTAGAAATGACTTTAAACATAAATCGTACTCCAGTTGTTTCCATCAAAACCGTTCCCTGTTCCTGGGCTCCTAGAATTCCGATTTAGCATTTCCATAACACCTCGGTGAATTTGAGGGCTTTCTGGGTAATTAGCATGCAAATGTGCATTTCAATGCAAGATCTAGACAAGCTTTCACTCTCCTGCTGAGGGATTGATTTTGTTAGAGGGCCCGAGAAGGTGTGTTTTTCATTTAGACACGCTTGTGTGACTGCGGAAACACAACGGGTAAATTTCACGTAGGCTGTAATGGACAAGGAACCTTATGAGAAATGAGATACATCCCCACAGCAAGTGAAAAACATCCATGCCCTGTACTGGTCTGCATATACTGGCTGAAAGATGAGGCATCAAGGAGCGTTCATTTCCAGCAATTCCTGCTTTTTCTGGATTTAAAATGTTGTTGCAAAGGGGCTTTAAAGAAAGCTTCAGTCATTAACTGCAAAATAACTGTATTAGAGGACTTTATTAAGTCTCTCAATCTGACTTCATTTATTATTTCTAAGAATGACTCCCGTAGGAGTGAGGGAGCAAAGCCTTTGTTCGATCTTCTTTTCCTCCCAGGAAGGAGCCCCACTGGAGAGAAGTCTGTAAAGGTTTTCCCCGGGGACAGTCAGGAGAGCGGCTTGTCATTCTCTCTGGCAAACGTCTCCGCCTGGAGCGCCTAAAATGTGTATCTTTAAGATCAGATTTCCAAGTTTTTCGTTTTCTTTCTTTCTTTCTTTCTTTCTCTCTCTCTTCTTCGTTTCTTTCTTTCTTTCTTTCTTTCTCTCTCTCTCTTCTTCTTCTCCTTCTTCTTTTTGTAGTGGAATGTTCTTTTCTGCCTGGGTGGACATTTTGGGGGTGGTATGGCACATCCTGTAGTGTCTGGAATAAGACTGAGCGGGGAGGACTCAGCATGTCAGGCATCAGGGCAGCTCGAAGCTTCTGGAGCCATCTTGTGGCAAGACAGTGAGTGGTTGCCGGACATTTGCACTCCCCGCCTTTTGAACGAGGGAAAGATGAATTGGCCCCCCGGTGGTGGGGAGGGGAGGGCAGCTTTGTCCTTGAATGGGTGGTGATGGGGCCAGAGGATGAAAATGCACAGCTTTGTAGCATCCAGGATTATGGGTATACCATTTTTTGTAAGCCTGTAAGGGGACAAAATGTTAACAGAGGTTAGTTACCCCTGGTCACGGGACTGTGAGTGACAGTTGCTTCTTTATATATTTGTCTAACCTTTTAACAAGTCTCCACAATGAGACTGTATTACTTTCAGAATCCTGAAACACTAATTACAAAAAAAATTTTTTTAATGTTTGTTTATTTTTGAGAGAGAGGGAGAGTCAGAGCGCGAGCTGGGGAAGGGACACAGAGAGAGGGAGACACAGAATCCGAAGCAGGCTCCAGGCTCTGAGCCGTCAGCACAGACTCCGACACGGGGCTCGAACCCACGCACCGTGAGATCATGACCTGAGCCGAAGTCGGATGCTTAACCGACTGAGCCACCCCGGTACCCGCTAATTATTTTTAAACTCCCCATGCAGGAGAAGGTCGCGAGAGATCACGGAGCTGACCATAGCGGGAAGGCACCAAAGCAAGAACTCAGCCCCATTTGGGCTGGAACCCCTCCTGAGGCCGCACGAACCCTGACCTGGCAGCCGCAGCGTGGCAGGAGCGGGGGGCATCCGCTCCCCACGTAGGAGATCTCCATTCTCCGAAAGGTGCTCCAGAGGGGCCCTGCCTCTGCTCCCCGTCGTCACCTCGCGGGGCTGTGGGGCCTGCATTCACTGAGAGCTGCCCTTGACTGTGGTACCAGCTTCTAGCGCGTTGATTTATGGAGCTATTTGGTGTCAGGTAATTGCCCATCAATATCCTATTTATCACCCAGCTTGTCACGGGTTGTGGCTGCTATTCTACAAAGCCAAGGCCTTTGAGAAGGGGCCAGTGGCTCAAAGCACAGGAAGAGGAGGCAGGAAACGTACCACGGCCAAGTTCTTTTCTCCCCACTTTGCTTATTGCCGGGCTTTCCCTTGAACAAGGGGAGGGACGATGGCAGGTGTCCAGGGCACGGAGCTGCTGACTGTAGCACGACTTCTGGACGCCAGAAGGATCCCTCTTGTTCCAGCCCTTCTCCCCCAGTGTCCTTCCTAAATAACTGTGATCTATGTTGGATAGGAACAAAATCTGCATATTCAGTAGGTCATTAAGGTTTTTAAAAAGTACAGATTAATAGGCTGGAAAGAAATCGATCAAAACACAAATACTCTTCTTGATAGAAAACTTCTTTGCTCCGTTTTCTGTATCCCCTATCACGAGCACGTATTTCTCAAGAACAAAGGAATGCACTTGAGGACATTCACTGAGACTTGAACTTCCACAATTAAGAAGTCACTCATTTGGCCTCAAGTTTTTTATACGTTTAAAATGCAGATTCTGGGGCACCTGGGTGGCTCAGTTGGTTAAGCTTTTGACTTCGGCTCAGGTCATGATCTTGCCGTTCATGGGTTCCAGCCCCGCGTCGGGCTCTGTGTTGACGGCTCGGAGCCTGGAGCCTGCTTCGGGTTCTGTGTCTCCCTCTCTCTCTGCCCCTCTCCCGCTCACACTCTGTCTCTCTCTCTCTCAAAAATAAATCAACGTTAAAAAAAAAAAAAAAGTAAAACAATGCAGATTCTGAAGAGTTCATCATTCTAGAAAGAAGGCTTTGGAATTAATGGGCCTCCAGAGAGCAGGCTCTGATGAACCTGAGGGTGTGCGGGGGCGGAGGGGGGTGTGCTGGGAGAAAAGGGTGGAAACTGGGCTGGGAAACCAGCTTTTGCCCCCCACGAGGTTTGCCACCGGTGCACCTGGTGAGCCAGCACACTGGGAATCTCAAGTACAGACATGAGGACCCTCCCTGCTTTGCAGGACCGAATTCCTGGAAAGCCCAGCTGTCGTCTGCAGCCCTGGAGATCAGGAAACCCTGGACCTTCCGGGCCCTCCCTTGCCCTTGAGTTTCAAGGGCTCTGCCCAGACGCCCTCACCTCCTCCCACCCGGGGCTCTGCAGGGGGAGCAAAGGAAGCGGGAGCTCGGGTTATTTCACAACAGAAAGTTCCCGGCTCCTGACACTGAGTGATTAAAAGTGATTTTTCTTTTAAGAAAAAAGAAGCCTTTTATCATACTCCTAGGGCTGTCAGAAACCATTCGGGTAGATTTTCCTAGTCTTGTTTTTTCAGATGCAGAAGTGGGAGGGAGTAGCTGTCTTCACCCCAACTCGCCCTTACACACCCCCAGGAAGGAGAGAGAGGTTTTCAGGTTTGGTCAGGGAGGCGATTTGCGCCACGGTCCTCCTTCCATCCAGGGCGGCCCGCACTGAATGAAAGGAGGCTGTGGATTGTTTCAATCCGCAGATTCCCCTTTATGCGGATTATGTCTGAAAATCTGGGTCCCCAGGCATGGTGTGAAGGGGCTGAGGAGAGCGGACATTCACCGGGTTCATTCTCTGTGCCAGGCACCGTTGTTGACAGCTTGGTGTTTATTCATCTGTTCGATTCTCACAACAACCTGATGAGAAGGGATTATGGTCATTGCCATCTCCTGGGCAAAGAAACTGAGAGCCAGAGTCGCCTGCCCAAGACCACTCACTTAGTAGCAGAGCTAGGCAATGAACCTGATGACCACGGTATCAGCCGATACCCCAACACACGTCTCCCACGATGGTCATTTCGGATTTTGCTTACAGCTGTGCATAAAACTTTAAAAAATTATAATGAGATACCTTTCCAGGCGTTATGCTAATTATAATGTGCTCACAATTTACATCCATAATTAGGAGACTGGGGAGTGAGTGATTCTATTGCTCCAAAAGGGAGGGTACAGATATTACTCCCTGTGGAAACCACATACCCAAGTCCCAAGAATAAAAATATCATACCAACGGGCACTGGGAGCCCATCATCTAAATATTCTCAGGGTCCAAGGATTTCAGTGATTACGGGTCTCAATGGCATGAATCTAAAAACACAAGGAGGGGTGCCTGGGTGACTTAGTCGGTTGGGTGCCCGACTACTGACTTGGGCTCAGGTCGTGATCTTACCGTTCATGAGATCGAGCTCCGTGTTGGGTCAACAGCGCAGAGCCTGCTTGGGATTCTCTCTCTCTCTCTCTCTCTCTCTCTCAAAATAAATAACCATTTAAAAACAAATAAACAAAAAGACGAGATGAGTCAACCAACTCAAGCCTGTCCCGGTTCAGTGCAGGGGAGGGAAAGGTCTTTGTCCACCTACCCTCGTAGGTTCTCTGGCTGGAGCTCCGTAGATGGGACTCACAAAATTCTGGTTCACCAGACAAAAGGACACAAGTGTATTTAACATAAGCTTTACATGACACGGGAGCTTTCATAAGAAAAAGAAGACCCGAGAAAGGTGAGCCCTGCGTGTTTTTACACTAGGCTTGGAGGACGGTGGAAAGTTGTGGGAGAACACGATAGGACAAAAGGATACGAGCTAATTGCAGTAAACTTGGAGGAAACTTAGCGAGTCCTCTATGTTTGAATTCCTCTCAGCGCCCTGTTCCGTCTTTGGAGATGAGGATGTTCCTTTCCTCTGGGTATAGGGAGGGCACCTCTCATGTGAGGGTCTCATGACCTGTTTTGGGGGCCACCGGGGAGGTCGGGGAGACCTTCCCGCACCTGCCGTTACTCAAATTCCGTCCGCTAAAAATTTTCAGTGTGCCAAGTTGCCGTGAACCCTGTCATCAGCAAACAACGAAACTGGAATAACAAAATGTTAAAGCCGATGGCATCTTGTAACCTAGGCATTCAGCGTAGCGTGGGTGACAAATTTCTTAGACAACTTATTTCTTATATTTTTTAAATTGTCTCCTTATGGAAATGAATCCATTCATTAAAAAAAAAAAGTTTGGGGGAGCCTGGCTGGTTCTGTCAATAAAGTATGCAACTCACGACCTCTGGGGGGGCGTGAGTTCAAGCCCCATGTTAACGGTAGAGCGTACTTAACAAAAAAAGTTCCGTTCTTTTGTTTCTCTTTAACTTTGAAGAACGGTAACTTGCAAATCTCTGCTTGGATTAATGTCTTCATATCCACACTTAACCCTTGACATTGAAACCTGAGCTGAGGGAACACTTTGGAACACTTGCTAAAGATCCACTCTGACCTTCTCTGTGGAATTTTCTAGTTCGTAGCTGACCTCTGTGGGTTCTTGTGTCCTTTTTACATGGTGTCTCCGACAGAGATGCCAACTGTACATGAAAAATGATAACAGAACATGTCCTGGGGGAGGCTACTCTCCGAGTGTCCTCTCCCAGGCTCTGAGGCTCGGCCAGCGACAAGCTAAGGCAAGATTTGGTTTCTTCCCTGGAGTGATTTACTTTATGGCTCTGGACTATGTTCCCAGCCAGACGCCATCCCCCAGATGGGGGGATAGAGAGCCCAGGCCTTCGGGACTCTGTCAATAATGGAACGATGAACCCCACACTAAGCCTAAAAGGAATCGGATGGCTAGGATTTAAGAGATATACCAAAGCCTTCCTCATTTCTCCATTTGCTTTCTATGGGATTTCATATCTGTGAGCATATTCTCTGAATGGCGCCACATGGCAATCCTGAGTCCCAGGGCACTCATTTAGTAAAGAACATGAGCAAGAAGGGAGCGTTTGAGTTATCCCATAAATGTTTTTAACTCACCAGTAATGTCTACGTAGCTAGTAATCATGGCTCCCGGGCATGGAGAGGGCTTTCCTGATGCTAAATTTTGTGCTAATCCCCAAAGCCTGCTAGGGTGGGTTCCATATTATTACCTCTGAGTGGGGCACTGATGTCCCTCTCTGGCAATTCTGAGCTCCCTTTTTACGTTTTATTTTATGTTTGTCCTACTTAGCCAGGGGAAATTCAAACTGAATAAGGAAAATCTCATCTCATTCAGCCAAGTTTTCTCTCTCATCCTAATTCTTAAAGGAATAAATAATTGCATAGAAGGGATACAAGTCAAGCTTTCTGTTCTGTAAGCGTCTATCCTATGTACCTCTCTTTCCGCATTTCTCTCTTATGCGTATTAAAAAAGTTAAAAGAGGGGCGCCTGGGTGGCTCAGTCGGTTGGGCATCCGACTTCGGCTCAGGTCATGATCTCACGGTCTGTGAGTTCGAGCCCCACATCGGGCTCTGGGCTGACGGCTCAGAGCCTGGAGCCTGTTTCGGATTCTGTGTCTCCCTCTCTCTCTGACCCTCCCCTGCTCATGCTCTGTCTCTCTCTGTCTCAAAAATAAATAAACGTTAAAAAAATTTTTTTTTAAATAAATAAATAAAAAATAAATAAAAAAGTTAAAAGAGATTAAAGATTTTTTTTTTCTGGGAAGCCAATAAACGAAATCGCTCAGTGATTTAGCAGATAAATGACTTGATAATATAGATATAAATGCATTCGTCTGGGTTTGTCAAGGTTTTTTTTTTTTTTTTCCTCTAAAAGTAAAGACTATGGAATAGCAAAAAGGAAAGACAGACATTAAGATTTTTCAAAGAAAGGAACCTATAAATAACTAATTGGACGATCACTTGATTTGTATGTCAGATGTGTAAGTACTTAGAGAGAGCACTGTTTGGTTCAGCTGTTCTCATCAGTATGATTAATGACTACTTAAAAGTGCTTGATTCCATTTGTATGCCAGCTGTTGTTGTGTAAAACAAACTGGGACTTTCTCAAGATAATCAGAGTCCGACTGTCTGCAGGATTTGGGGGCTGATACCTAGGAGCTGGAAAAGGAAATTGATGGCTCTCAGCTCATCGCCCTGAGGTCAGACCCAGACACTCGTGCCTGAAATAGACCCAAAGCAGATGCCGATTACTGGGGACGTGTAAGAACAAGGGCCTTCTCCTGTGCAGGTTTCCGATGACGGAAAAATCTGAGCCAACCTGGAGCTCTACGCACGGTTAGCAAGTTAACAAGGACCTGAGTGGTCCTCACGACGCAAACGGTACGTTGGAAGGGAAACGTGTGAGATGAATCACTCGCAGTCGCAGACGAGCTGGGCCAAGCAGCAATACAAAGTCATTAAGCCGTGGAAGCCACGCTCTGTTCTCTCCCAACGAAGCAGCCACGACAGGTTGCACCCTGCGGGTAAGCAAGGGGCGGGTTACGTGGGAATGCACGCATGCGCGATGAGGATGGTGTGGGGGGGGGGGGCGTCCGCTCCAAAGACCGCGAGCCTTTCTGAATTTTCACTTCCTGTTGCACAAATTCACAAGCGGCTGTGCGGTCATTGCCTCCCCTACACCGAACGGGAGAAGGCATTTTACCTGCAAATGAGAGTACTCCTCCTGACCGCACCGCTATTTTCGAAGGTATCCAGGGGAAAATGAAAACGGATGAAAAGCCCATTTTTAGTTTTTAAAGTCAGCTCGTTTCAGGCATCAAGACAGTCAACAAATACCGCTCACCTCATCTCGTGCTAGTAAATCTGCCAGTAAGGTGTTTGCCAGACGCGAAATAATCTCCCGTTTCGTTGGGAGAGATCAAAGCATAATAGCTAACAGTTGTCTGCTTACCGTGTTTGGCCCTGCACTGTGCAAGTTACAGGCACTTGCTTATTATTTCTTCCGCAGGGCAACCTGGTGAGGTCGCTGGTGTTATTACATCCTCATTTAAAAATTTTTTAAGTTTATTTATTTTGAGAGAGAGAGAGGCTGAGCATACAATCGAGGAGGGGCAGAGAGAGAGAGAGGGAGAGAGAGAGAGAGAGAGAGAGAGAGAGAGAATCCCAAGCAGCCTCCACAGCACTGTCGGGGCAGAGCCTGCTGTGGGGCTCGAACTCATGAAACCTTGAGATCATGACCTGAGCCCAGACCAAGAGTCGGATGCTTAACGGACTGTGTCACCCAGGCATCCCTATTACATCCTCATTTTAAAGACAAGAAAACCAAAACATTTGCTCAACATCCCACAGTTGAGAATGGTAGAAGGAGGGCTCGCACCCAAGTTCCTCTGACTCCCAAGTTTCTCTGTTGCTCGGAAACAGTACCTGATGTTTCTTGCTTTACGAAAATGGTGGGCCCAGGCAGTGAGCATACGGGGAAAAGACAGAGTGAGTGCCAAAGACAGCGTTATAGAGGTCATCAGAAGAGCAAAAGGTGGGGCACCTGGGTGGCGCAGTCGGTTAAGCGTCCGACTTCAGCCAGGTCACGATCTCACGGTCCGGGAGTTCGAGCCCCGCCCCGCGTCAGGCTCTGGGCTGATGGCTCAGAGCCTGGAGTCTGTTTCCGATTCTGTGTCTCCCTCTCTCTCTGCCCCTCCCCCGTTCATGCTCTGTCTCTCTCTGTCCCAAAAATAAGTAAACGTTGAAAGAAAATTTTTTTTAAAAAAAAAGAAGAGCAAAAGGCATCCGGGGAAGCTCAGGGGAGAAAGTGAGGCTTCTCTGAATTTGAACTTGTAAACAAAAGATTAGGGGGGATGATACGGAGGATAACTACCACACTCTCTCACCAACACTCCTTTAGAAAGAAAATTGGACTCACGAGTCATTGAGCTGATATATAAGTCATTGAGCTGATATACAATTACGGATACATAATAAAGTTTTATGTATTTATATAAAATGTCATAAAGGGGTGTATCTCAGGGTGTCTGAGTGGCTCAGTCGTTAAGTGTCCGACTCTTGGTTTTGGCTCGGGTCACGGTCTCACCGTTCGTGAGTTCGAGGCCCACATCGGGCTCTGTGCTAACAGCGCGGAGCCTGCTTGAAATTCTCTCTCTCCCTCTCTCTCTCTCTCTGCCTCTCTTTCTCTCTCTCTGTGCCTCCCCCATTCGCACTCTTTCTCTCTCTCAAAAAAAACTATAGAGATAATGGCTAGGGTAGGTTTCCATAACCATGTGTCGACTATCTCTCTATTTTATAGATAAGAAATTCCATAACGCCTTCTATACCGTAAGAATTGATCAAGTGCCTGGGAGAGAATTCTCCATGACTCTCCTTTGTTTCTGCATGTCTTACACTCAGAGGCTTCCTGACTGCCTTTGTTCTGCCTTGACTCTCTTTTCAAGGATGTTGGCACACAGCCTGGGAAGATAGAGATAGCGTCTCCCTCTGGTGAAAGGGCAGCTATGCTTACTGCCCATTACAAAAGACTGGGTTCTGTAAGAGCACGGTCCCTCTCCCGACGCACAATCCACTGCACTTGCCGGCATGCGTCTGGGTCTATCCAGGTCGTCCCCACGAGACTTGGGAGCAGAGAGAACGGACACACTGTGCTTGGCTCATGCTGCTTGCTGTGCGGTGAGTAACGAAGTCCTTTGTCTTTGACCCAGGAGTCTCATGTCTGATGCCCGCAGCCAAGAAACTGTGGCAGTTAGCTTGCCCCTGGAGTAAACCCTCAGACCCTTCACCCTCCAGAAGTTAGGAACATTTCTTTCCTAGACGGGCCACGTTTGTCCTCATCCTTGTAGAAAACTAAGGCCACTGCTCTGGGATCCATTGGATTAACATCGAGTAGGTCCATCTTACAGCCTAAAGAAACCAAGGAAGACAAAATGCCAGCGTGAGAGTCTCCCCTAAATTTTGAGCCAGGTGCTCGGAGACTAAGTGAGGTAAAGCGTAACTGTTTGCCTGTCCATACCCTCAAAATGCACGTCACTGGAAGTGAGGGCTGACGGACCGGCCCGGGAGCCAAATAGAATAAAGAATTCCCTCAAAATGTGCTAAAGGAAGAGGTGTGAACAGAACACTGTGTGAGCAATGTGAGGAAAACGAGCTATAAACACACCCACGTACACACACGCACGCACACACGGGCGTGTACTCCCATATCCACACCCCTTCCTGCCCCTAATCACACACACATCGGTCATTTGCACCACGGTCGCCTTTCATCTGAACAGCGGGATTATTAGGCACATACTATTGGGAGCGTAGCCTCTGGAAACAAATCAGGTTCAAATTTAAAACTTTGCTGCTTCTTAGCCGAGTGATTTTTGGATAAGTTACTTAGCTTCTCTTGGCACATAGGAAACGATATGCACATATTTGTTATTGTGTCTCCCCATTTTCCAAAAGAGTAAACTGAGGAACAGAGAGGTTGAGTAACTTTGTCCAGGTCACACAGGTAGAAAAAGACGCACAACTTAACTTCAGCTCTGACCCGAAAATCTGGGCCTTTACCCCTGCTATTATATTGCTTCTCGATAATAAGGGCCTGTTGAATTCATTAGTAAAACCACAGCAGAATTTCTTTACCCTTTCCAACAATACTTAATATTTTAAAAATGGTTATTTGTGGGTTGTTTATTGGCAGATCAGTACAGGTCTCCTGTACTGCCTGAGTTCCGTGAGAGCCTTATTTGAATTCATTATATTAATATATTCCCATCTCACACTTTGATGGCTGTCTTTTGAAGTCAGGTCCACTTTTATTATTAAAATAATTATATTCAGGGTTTTAAGAGTATAAGCCCGAGCAAAGCTTTTGCTAGTTATCAATATAAAAATATTCAGGTAATTTTAAAGAAGAGTACTTTTAAATGTTAAATTGTAGATAAGTGATTTGTTACTATTGTATTGCTTTAAGATTACACCCCAAACAGTGATATTTTCCATGTAATTTTCGTAGAGCCTGTTTATCCTACCTTATTAGTGCTGAGTTAGGAAAAGAAAGAAAGCAACTAGTATATGTATTACAGCATTTCTTTGAAGAGTTCTAAAGGAGGGGCGCCTGGGTGGCTCAGTGGGTGAAACGTCCGACTTCGGCTCAGGTCATGATCTCACGGTCCGGGTTCAGCCCACATCGGGCTCTGTGCTGATGGCTCAGAGCCTGGAGCCTGCTTTGGATTCTGTTGTCTCCCTCTCTCTCTGCCCCTCTCCTAGTCATGCTCTGTCTCTTTCTCTCTGTGTCTCTCTGTCTCTCTGTCTCTTTTTCTCTTAAAAATAAAAACATTAAAAAATTAAAAAAAAATGGAGAGTTCTAAAGGAAAACACACCATCATCTCCTGATGCATCGTATCGCCAGATTACACCTTCTGCAGAGGAATATCACGGTGATAATCTTGTTGAGAAACAAGTTACCATATTTGAAGAATTCTGTGGCAATAAAAAGAAAAGGTCAGTATCCATTTGACTTCGCATAGTATTTTGAGCATCTGGAAAAGTATTTTTCATGGACAACAATGGTGCTTCTTTGACAAGGAATTAGTGCATTTGAAATCTGATGCGTACTTCAAAGTGCAGTGTAGACTCGAATCCTCATTTAGGATACCTGCTCAAGAGCCGGGGAGGGAAGCCTGGGGAGAGGATTCTATTTACCTGTCCATTTCTGTATTCAATTAATAGCTGCTTTTAAAAGTTAGGTATTAATTTTAATGAAATGGTTTGACCTCCAGAAGAGAACAACACACTACTTTATAATACATTGTTTTGAAACCTCACAACCACAACACCTGCGGGGTATTCACAGCTTTTAAGTGACAGAGTAGGATTCCAACTCACATCTCCTTGGTTCCAGATATTTCCCCATATTTCCTGGGTCTAGTTCTGACCAAATAACCTGTTATTTCAGCCCAAAGCACCTAATTTCCGAAAGAGATCCTCAGCACTTTCTGCCCCCACTGCAGTGGCTTAGACAGTCATGTGTTCCGGGTCATACTGCTATAAAGCAGAAGGGCTGCTGTCAGCGTGGGTCCTTGGGTGACTATGTGAAAACAGAGCCTCCTTTACTGACCTGTGTTTGACATGTAATACGACAAAGGACAGGCTACTGAGATCTGGCAATTGTTTATTACCACTGTATGGATGTCCCTACTTAAACACCGTTGTCTTTGACTATTCTCCGAGTGGATTATCTTTTGCTCATTGGTTTATAGAAGCTCTTTGTTTGTTAAGGACACTGACATGATGTCTGATACATACGCTGCAAATATTTTACTCCCTGACTATGATTTTGCTTACATTTTATTTTGCTGAACAGAAATATTTTTGCTGATGCTGTATTTTTCTACACAGGAATTTGAAAGATTTACGGAGCCAAACTTGTCAGATATTTTCTTCTGTGGCTTCTCATTTATCTGTCATTATAGAAAGGATCTTCCCTTGGGAAAATTATTCCCATTGTCACTTACTGAATAGGCTATCACTGTGCCCTGTTCCTGGTGGAAAAGCGATTTTTATCAATACTAAATCCCTATATATATATATATATATATACACGTATATATACATATATATAATATACATACATACATATATATATATACATATATATACATATACATACATACATATATACATATATATATACATATATATATGTATCTGTGTCTGTACTCTTAATATTTTTCTATTTTTATGTCCATACCATACTAATTTATTACTGCCTTTTTTTTTTTAATGGCAGTGGCAACCCTTTTAAAAAAATTTTTTTTTTAACGTTTATTTATTTTTGGGACAGAGAGAGACAGAGCATGAACGGGGGAGGGGCAGAGAGAGAGGGAGACACAGAATCAGAAGCAGGCTCCAGGCTCTGAACCATCAGCCCAGAGCCTGACGCGGGGCTCGAACTCACGGACCATGAGATCGTGACCTGAGCCAAAGTCAGATGCCCAACCGACTGAGCCACCCAGGCGCCCCTATTACTGCCTTTTAATATATGTCCTGGTATATGATAAAACCAATTCTTTCTTTTTTTACTTTCAAATATTATTGGCATGCATATGCATTCATTCTTCCAGATAAAGTTTACTATTTGTCAGTTTCCAGAAAAGAAAATGTGTCGGGATTCTAAATGAGATCCTAAATGCATATATTAATATGGGAAGCATTAAAATCTTTGTACTGCTGACTTTCCATCAAGGAAAATGGCGTGTATCTTCATTAATTCAGATCTCGTTAAAATTTTATAGTTTTTCTTGTGTATTTCTTATTAAATCTATTTCTAGGTATTTTATGCCGTGTGTGGCTATTGTGAATGTATTGTCTCGTGGTAACACAAAATAGATAAACTTCAAAGAACTGTCTGAAAATATAATTGAAACTCATTCCTGTTCAGTAATTACCTAGAGCCTCGCTGAGAGAGACATTATACACAAATGTTTCAAAGATGAAAAAAAGGGGAGAGGGGGGTAACCCTTGGCCTGTACCAGGCTGGAAAATGTAATGTCTACCTGGACTGTAGCACAGGGACTCTGAATGGAATCCATTTTGATGTTAGGCCATCGCCTACGAAAACCCTTTTCAGAACTTACTAGGAGGTTGTTTTTCAAAGATGTTATTTTCTATATTACATTTGTCATCTGTATGAAACTCCCAAAGAGGAAATTCCCTGGTCTTTGTTCCTCCTGAGAAACCGCTTTGTGCTTTTAGCGAGCGGACCCTATTATAAATCATGTAACTGATAGCATTTCCCTCTGCATTGTCTGCTGGAGAGCTTAGCGTCAAATTTTCACCCACTGCTAACAAATGCATGGGATTTTCATGGATGCGTTTGAATTCTAAGCTTATTCCTGGCCCTGGTGAACTTTCTTTCCGACACTTAGGCCTGTTTTTCATTTATTTTTACCTTGTTACATCTTATATATCTCTGTAATCCACTTTAAATGCGTTCTGGATCAAAACAGACTTGAAAATGCTTAGACGGGTTTGCATCCTATAATCTATGCTCCAGTTCATGAAATTGCATGATAAATGTAATTGCCCCACCATTTGATATAAAGAGCTTTATTTTGAAATAAGGAAATACAAATTCTTTGAAGTTACATGTCGGCTCATACAGAATCATCTCAGCCTTCACTTCTAAAATCAAGCTGACTTTTAAAAACCTTCGAGTAAAACGGTTACAATAAACGTGAGACTCAAAGCCAGACTAAGATATATATATTTGATGAGAGTCATCCCATTACTAGTTTTTATTCATCATTTGAAATGTGTCTGTTCCCCATTTTGTTCTGAATACCGAAAACACAATTTCTGACAAAGATTGACTCGATTTCTACATTTAGAAGTTTCTAAAGAAAGAATTTTTAAGCTAAATACATTCAAAATACTCTTTTCGTGACCCAGCATTAAAACGTGTAAAAGGAAATCAGAATTGTTTTGAACTGGAGGTATAGTTTCAAGTAATCCAAGACAGGACAGGAGACAAACAGTTCACGGGAACAGGTTTGAGAAAGGTTTTCGGGTCGGTGAAGGATATTAAATGGTGTTCTTAACAGACATACACTTTAAAACATATGAACACAAATTTTTAGAAAGGAATTTGTAGTACTAAAATCAATCTAGAAATGTTCGAACTATCAATAATCCTACTTTACAAAAGTGAGACAAGGTGACTGAAGACATTGAACACCACTGAGTGTATTTAGCCAAGTGCCCCTGAAGCATTCTGGGCATGAAGAATGACAGTCATGAGGCCCCGGTATTGTCCCGGGAACAGCAGCTGGGTGGTTTTACACATGATTCCCAAAGGGCACAGAGGCTCCTTAGGGAACAGTGGAGAGGATTAATTTTGACAATAATAAACTTTACATGAGGGCCAGGGAGCATAAAATGATCCAATCAGACTGAACTCTTGCCAAGAGACTGAAATCAGAAACACAACCAAGTTCAATCCCAGTGTCCTCATTTCTACGCAGACAGAAAGAACATTTCTCATACTTTTATTTAAAGAAATAAAACCAATTAGTGAACTTCAGAGAAAGCGTATCTAATGAACTTCTCCCGTGAACCCCTGTTTGGTCATTTGATCGTTTAGAGGTATCTGTAAAGATCTGCCTCTCTACTCCTTAACTTCATCAGCCCGCCTGGATGGAACATGAGGTCAACTATGTAGACCTCAGGAGGAGGGAGAGCCCCGATCAGTCCCTTACGAGATTCATTCATCAACTGAACTTCATTCCAAGCTCTGCCATACTCCCCACGAACCAGAGAGCAGCCGATGCCAATTTTATCAGCCAGAGCCTGTGGGAGAAAACACAAGACCGACCAAAAGTGAGGAGGGAGAGGAGGGGAGAAAAAAAATCCTGAGCTCTAAGACCCATCTTGTTGAAGGTGAAATCTACAACTCTTGCAAAGAAGTGCTTAGAAAGGAGGCTGGAAGAAAAAAAAAAACAAAAAACACGTGGAATATTGTGATAGGAGCCAATACAATGTGACAAGTTCCCTTCTTCCTCGAGATCCTGTAGCCTCAACAATCTCTGTGTAGGTCCTGCTGGGAAGTGACATTTTTCAGGCAGTTACACGGCATTGTATCAGCACAAGATTGATAACGTCATTGGAGGAAAGCTATTCCGCGGGTTTTCAACACTAGTGCATCTATCAATCTTTCCGTGCTTCTAGGCTGCTCTGGGGGTGTGATACGCAGTGGGATTGAATGGAGGGATCAAATTGGTGGGAACCTATTTCTTGCCGATTTGTTCCGTGTGATGGAAATCGTGCCGCGAGCAGGAGGAGCTGGTTGGCCGGGGACGGTCCTGCTCTGCTGGGGCTGTCTGCTGCCACTTCCTGAGTTGTGTAATGTTCCTTGGAAGTGGTCTCTTCAGTTCGTCCTGGTTTTGAGGTTATTTACAAAGTACCTGCAAAATAATCTGGAAACTGGGGCGTCCGGGTGACTCAGTCGGTGAAGCATCCGATTCTTGACCAGGTCACGATCTCACCGTAAGGTGGGTACGAGCCCCACGTTGGACCCTGTGCTGACAGCTCAGAGCCTGGAGCCTGTTTCCGATTCTGTGTCTCCCTCTCTCTCTGCCCCTCCCCTGCTCACACTCTCCATCTCTCTCTCTGTCTCTCTCAAATTAATAAGCAAACGTTAAAAAATAATAATCTGGAAACTTCTTTGCCACATCATGATGGATTGAGAGAGCTGGCTCAGACTTGCGTGGGTTTGAATTTCGGCTCAGCCACTCCCTGGCTGCTGTCACCGCAAAGGACTCAGCCTCTCTGTGCTTCCGTTTCTTCGTCTGGGAAATGAGGATAACGGTAGAACCTCCTGCTTAGCAGGTTGTAAGGATGAAGTGGATTAAAACGTGTCAAGTGCTTAGGGCTATGAGCCCCGCACAGAGCAGGTGCTCAATAAATGCTCCTAACCAGAGGAGGCAGGAATCGCGTTGTTTTAATCACCTGTTTATATATTCATGTGACTTACCGATTACGTACTGTGTCGTGATGGCACCAGGCAGTCTTGGGTGGACCAAGACGATTAAGACATGGTCGTCATTCTTCGGGCCTTACCTCCTATCTAGGCTGAGCCTGCCTAGGAAACCGTCAACTCTCACGTAACAGTATCCAAATGTATGGCACTCCGTGGTGTTGTCATTTATGATACGAAATACATGTTTGGTCTTCGCCCATTTCTGCACAGAACTCCTAAACCCTTGGGATTTCCTAAGTGATGAGCGCCATAAAAGTGTCTTTTCTCAATGAGGTGGCTTTTGGACCACACCCAAGGGTGGGGATGGTTTGGCAGGCGAACCAATCTTGCAACTGGAGGGTTAGAACTTTCAGCCCCACCTCCCGACCTCTGGGGAGAGGAGGGGGTTGCAGGTTGAATCAGCCCCCGGTGGCCAATGACTTCATCAATCATGACTATGTAATGAAGCCTCTATAAAAATCCAAAAGGAGAGGTTCTGGAGAAGTGCCGGGTTGGTGACCACATGGAGATTGGGGAGAGTGGTGTGCCTGGAGGGGACACGGAGGCTCCAAGCCCTCTCCCCATACCATTCTTTTTTTTTTTTTTTTGAGATTTTTTTTTTCAACGTTTATTTATTTTTTTTGGGGGACAGAGAGAGACAGAGCATGAACGGGGGAGGGGCAGAGAGAGAGGGAGACACAGAATCGGAAACAGGCTCCAGGCTCCGAGCCATCAGCCCAGAGCCTGACGCGGGGCTCGAACTCACGGACCGTGAGATCGTGACCTGGCTGAAGTCGGACGCTTAACCGACTGCGCCACCCAGGCGCCCCTCTTTTTTTTTTTTTTTTAATGTTTATTTTTGACAGAGAGAGAGAGAGACAGAGCATGAGTGGGGGAGGGGCAGAGAGAGAGGGAGACACAGAATCCGAAGCAGGCTCCAGGCTCCGAGCTGTCAGCACAGAGCCCAACACGGGGCTCGAACCCACGAACTGCAAGATCATGACCTGAGCCGAAGTCAGATGCTCAACCGACTGAGCCACCCAGGCGCCCCAACCCCATACCATTCTTCATGCGATTCTTCTATCTGGCTGTTCCTGAGTTACATCCTTTTCTAATAAACTGCCGATCAAGTCAGGAAAATGTGTCTGAGTTCTGGGAGCCGCTCTAACAACTTAATCAACCCTGAGGGGGCTGTGTCCAGGGGAACCTCCAATCTGTTGGTCAGAGGCACAGATGACAACCTGGGTGAAGCGTGTGTGGCCGGGAGGGGACAGTCTTGTAGGACTGAGCCCTTAACCTGTGGGATCTGACATCATCTCCAGGCAGGTAGTGTCAGAATCGAGTTGAACTGACCCAGCTGAGGTCGGAGGATTACCTGAATGCATAGAAACTGCCCACCCCGATCCCCGCCACCCCTCCCCCATTGGAATTGGTACCAGAATCATCTTACATTCACTGTCTTGCAGGGTAGAGAGCCAAAAATAAACATGCTTTCCAAAATAATGGTTACTGATCTCTTAAACTCCACGGCAAGGCACTTTAAATCATCACAATAATCCTGTGAAATAGATACTATTGCATTTCCCATTTTATGGAGAGTAAAACCAAGGTCGGATAATTTTCCCCAAGGAGGTCACAGTAAGTGGTGACCTAACGTGGAAGGCAGGGGATCTGTCTCCAGAGTCTGAGTCCTAACCTCAGGGTGACGCTGCCTCCCACTGAGTTGAATGAGTTCTCATCTGAAAGTCTGGATTTTCTTTGTGAGGTGGGAAACAAGGTTGTCTGCTCAGAGAAAGAGGTAGAGATGAAAAGTGTTAGTAGGAGGAAAGACAGATGCGGGGGCACAGCTGCTGAGGAAAAAAGAGAAAAGCCTGTGACCAGGAGATGGAAAAGGGTGACACCTGAATGTCCACCTGAGTTGGGCACCCTGAGGTGGCTGTGGCGTCCCCCCACTGTCCTGTTCCACAGCCTGGGTGGCACAGTGGAAAGGGCAAGCCATCAGACTGGCCGAGGGTGGACTGGCGAGGCAGGGGAGAGGAAGGATGGGGTCAAGAAGATGAGGGAAGTTAGCGAATTCTAAGGTCTATGGATGATTTCTCTAGGCTGCTGTTCTTCTCATGCAGTCCCTCACACCGCCCCTAGGCAGACGCCAATTGCTTTCAGTTTCGCTCTTAAATCTCTGTAAGTTCACACCTCCTTTCACATCTTCATGGCTATGGCTATGGCTTTAGTAGAGGTCACCTGTATTTCTTGCTCCACTGACCTTCCAACTGGTCCTCCTGTCTCCAGTCCTGCCCCTGCTCTAATTCATTCCCCATTCGGCTGCCTGAATGGTCTTTCAGAATCACGTTACTGCGGGGTACCTGGGTGGTTCAGTTGGTTAAGTGACTTTGGCTCAGGTCACGTTCTCAGGGTTCGTGGGTTCAAGCCCCGCATCCGGCTCTGCACTGACAGTGTGGAGACTGCTTGGGATTCTCTCTCTCTCCCTCTCTCTCTCCTCCCCCCGCCTCCACTTGCTCATTCTCTCTAAAAATAAATAAACTTGAAATATATACATATACATACACATATATACACATATATGTATTTTTTATTTATTGATTGATTGATTTAAAAAAAAATTTTTTTTTAAATTTTTTTTTCAACGTTTATTTATTTTTGGGACAGAGAGAGACAGAGCATGAATGGGGGAGGGGCAGAGAGAGAGGGAGACACAGAATCGGAAACAGGCTCCAGGCTCTGAGCCATCAGCCCAGAGCCCGACGCGGGGCTCGAACTCACGGACCGCGAGATCGTGACCTGGCTGAAGTCGGACGCTTAACCGACTGCGCCACCCAGGCGCCCCTTAAAAAAATTTTTTTAACGTTTATTTATTTTTCAGACAGAGAGAGACAGAGCATGAACAGGGGAGGGGCAGAGAGAGAGGGGGACACAGAATCTGAAGCAGGCTCCAGGCTCTGAGCTGTCAGCGCAGAGCCCGACACGGGGCTCGAACTCATGGACCGTGAGATCGTGACCTGAGCCGAAGTCGGACGCTTAACCGACCGAGCCACCCAGGTGCCCCTATATAAGTATTTTTTAAATCATGCTCTCCCCTTAACAACTTTCAGTGGTCACTCATAGATTTTAGATCAAGTGCAAACTCACAAGGAGCTTTATACTCTGGCCCTTTAGCTGCATCTGACCCGTCCTCTTTCCTTTTTCCAGACAAACTATGCTACATTCCTCAAGTCGACCATGGACTCTCCTTCCTGTCATCTTGTATAAAATGTTTGCTTTGTTTAGAATGTTCTTGTCTTCCTTCTTTACCCGATGAAATCCTATGTATTCTCTAATACTCAGGCTACACATCACTTCCTCCCCTGAAACTTTCCCTGACATCACCTGAGAACCCACAAGTCTAGCCCTTGTGTGTATGCAGGGGTTATCGCTTTAGGAGATCCATATTCCCAGACCTTAGAAGAGCTCTTGACCTGTAGTAGGTGCATGATAAATATTGAATGAATATGCTTCCGGTAGTCTGACAAATATATACGCGTGTGTGCGTGTGTGTGTGTGTGTGTGTGTGCGTGTACACACACAAAACTAAGTGTGTGTATACACACACACACACAAATAAGTAAATCTAGGTGGCAGGATTAATATTAGCCAGTTAAATGTTAGCAAGTGGCTCACACTATTATGAGAAAGACAAACATCTTTACCTAAAGGCAAATGAGGCAAAATATCTCAAATACCTTGAAAAGCAACGCTCGATGATAGAAGATTCCTTTTTTGATCTGTCCAATTGGCACAACATTGGATTTAAGTTGAAATTTTAGTTCACTGATATGGAGTTCCCAGCTGAAATTATGGAGTTTCTCCTTTGACATTTTACCACCCATTTTTTCTGCCACGTACCTGTGTCAATGACATTGAGATCAAATCGATCGAGTTTCATATCCCATTTTAGATGCTTTGGGTGTAACTCTACGTACAGTTGTATGTGTAAAAGCTGCATTTCCTCTGGCTTTCTTATTTGCTTTACTTTTTAAACTTACTAGAAGTGGGTTAACATTAGGCTCACTGTATTCAAACTATCATATAGAGACTGAAACTCTCACAATTTCATTCAACACAAAGGAAGAAATGAATGCTAATCTTCACAATATTTATAACAAGAAACAAATCATATCACACAAAGTTCCTATCAACACAGTTTTAAAGCTTTATCTTGCCCTTGAAAAAATATTCACAAATGCTTCAATCTGAAATCCAAGGCATCGTGCTAACATACACGGTCCTTCTTTTAACGAATTTGAACTTAGAGATAACATGCACACATTGGAAATTTTTCCTTTGGATTCCCAAATATTTTCAAGTTTTCTAATTTTTCCCTGTTAAATTTTATTATTTTGGGGGGCGCCTGCGTGGCTCAGTCGGTCAAGCGTCTGACTCTTGGTTTTCTGCTCAGGTCACGGTCCCACAGTTCATGGGTTTGAGCCTTGCACTGGGCTCTGAGCACTGACAGCGCAGAGCCTGCTTGGGATTCTCTCTCCCTCCCTCTCTCTACCCCTGCCCTGGTGGGGCTCTCTCTCTCTCTCTCAAAATAAAAACATAACCTTAAAAATATAGATGTATTTGATTAAATTTTTTTTTGATTTAGAGAAAGATGGCGTTTAGGTAACACTAAAATGAGAGGAAGAGAGGAAGAAGGCAGAAGGAAAAATAAGTTGGGTGAGGAGTTGGAATGGATGTGCCGGGGCGTTTCTCCTCATTGGAGGCTCTCCCTGAAGAGGTCAGTAAACACGTCTACAAAAATCCTGTCAACTAAGGCTATACTGCATCTTGGAGTAGAGGCAGAGTTGCACATTTTAAGAAAAACTTTCGTCTTGGCGTGCAGAGAACCAAGCGAGGAAGAACAACGGCCGAAAACAGGAGGAAAGGTGGGGGAGAAAGCTGTCGCACGACCCAGCCAGGCAGACCGTGCTCAGTGTTGGGGACCAACAGCTCGGGGGCAAATCTCAGCATCCCCGTCTTGGTGCGGGCTCAGGTTTAAAAAAAAAAACAACAACGAAAAACCCACAATTATTTGGGAGTGATGAAAAGTATTCCCGATAGGAACAAAGCACGAGGACGTTTGGCAAACGCTGAAATGAGCTAGATCAGAGTTCTGCTTGAGTCATCACTTCTCAAGGACACCCGAAAAACGCCAGCAGCCAAAAATGTTCTCTTCCGGTTCTGGCTGACGAGAAGTCAATGATCTGGCGGCTGTTGTTTCTTGCGGTTGTCACATCCAGGTCTGATGAGTGCAGTGCACTTCAACTTGGAGAGGGTACAAGCTCCCGCGGAGGCCCCAGCTGTTGCAGGATCCACCTGCTCACCTAACTCACCTGCTCCTTCTTGGTGCCAGTGGCGAAGGCCACCCTCCACTTGAAGTGATTCCTAACCCCTCACAGCTACCACGTCAAGTTCTCAGGTTTCTCTTAGCGGACTCACACTAAATGCTCCAATTAAGAAGGCAAGATCGGGGCGCCTGGGTGGCTCAGTCGGTTGGGCGTCCGACTCCGGCTCAGGTCACGATCTCACAGTTCATGAGTTCGAGCCCAGCGTCAGGCTCCGTGCTGACAGCTCGGAGCCTGGAGCCTGCCTCGGATTCTGTGTCTCCCTTGATCTCTGCCCCCTCCCCGCTCCTGCTCTGTGTCTCTCTTTCTCTCAAAAATAAATGAACATTAAAAAAAATTTTTTTAAGGAAAAGAAGGCAGCCTCACTGGCGTCTGCAGGGTGTTGAGCCTGCCCAAATAGCCATCCCTCAGAACACTCACACCCCCACGTTAGAGCAACGTGCAGTGCAAAATATCAGACATAGGACATAAAAATCAGTGATGGTTGTTTGTATTAGAACATAATTTTTGAGTCTACAAATAATTCACAATACGATTCCTTTAAATTGTGAGCACCCCATCTACCTACGGAGTCATTTAATTTTCACACTTGATTCATTCCTTAGGATCACATTGAAGGATGGCTTTAGTGGTTTCGCTGGAGAAAATGACAAAAGCAAAAGCATTTTTCTTGAAGCAATTTCCAGCTCCTAGCTCTGATTCTTGGTGGAAATAGGACGTAAAATAGAAATGGAGCGTTTTTTCAATTGACTGTGTTTCTGCTTCAGAGTCAGCGGTGGGGTGCAGTTATTATGACGGAGTCGCCTGAAAACTGGCTAAAAAATGCAAACCGCTAACATCAGAAACTTTTTCTCAGAAACTGAAAATGTGCATGCATAGACAGAGACAACTGACTTACCTTGCAAGGACCTCAATCTGTTCCTTAATATTGGTTATGGGAAATATTGATTTGGTCACTTCATACACGTAAACACGGAAGTCAGGATCGAAGGGAGGATACCATTCTTTCTCGGGGCTTCCTTCTCCCATCAATTTTGGTAATGTCGAAACCTCTTCTTCCTCCTTCACTTTTTCCTCCTCTTTTTTCCCTCGGCCTTTCCTTTGAGGGTACACAGCAGCAATCAACGTCACAAAATGAACCACACCAACTGTGCTCTGTGTAATCTAAAGAACCCCACAGAAATAGATTATTTTAAACCTCAATGACCATATCATATGCCGTTTTCAAATTTTCGATGACAGGGATGGAGTTTTATAGCCTCTACATTATGCAGGAGAAATTAACTTTCAAGGTAACACTGCCTGATTGGTACATACGAAAGTCGTACGTTGGTCTTCCGTATAATTGCTTAGCAAGATGTCTGGTGCACAGTAGGTATGCAAGAAGCATTTATTGAATTGGGAGAAAATAGGTTGCTTCCTCAGGGAGTCGAAGCCAGTCTTACATCATCTCTTGCTTCAGTTGGGCCCTTCAGCAAGAAGAGTTTGCATCACCATTTTTAAGAAAAATTCCCCAGGGGTACCTGGGTGGCCCAGTCCCTTAAGCGTCCGACTTCGGCTTAGGTCATGATCTCACGGTTTGTGAGTTTGAGCCCCGCGTAGGATTCTGTGCTGACAGCTCAGAGCCTAGAGCCTGCTTTGGATTCTATGTCTCCCTCTCTCTCTCCGCCCCTCCCCTGTTCACACTCCGGTGTGTGTGTCTCTCTCTCAAAAGTAAATAAACTTTAAAAAATTTTTTTAAAAAAATTACCCAAAACATGGAAAAAAGCAAACCAAAATACGGATAGCACAGAATTTCCATGTCATGCAGGGGTGAAGACTTACCTGAAGTTTATCTAAAGAAATGTACTTAGTTCTGCACTTACGAAAACTGAAATGTACTTAATAAACAGTAAAGATACTGCTTAATTAAAATCTACTCTTAATTAATAGTTTCCACCCGAGAGAATTTGCTAGTTAACGTGTGTAGCAGAGATGCAAATGATTCCTGTCAGTGCAAAAGGCATTGCCAGCGGTCACAGCTTATTGTCCTGGAGGCTGTTAACCAGTTTTTGAAACGTAATTCTTTGTGTTCCTTCACTGGGGAATGTCTTTACCTCCCCCTCTTCATTGTTAAAGGATAGTTTCGCCCGAGAGAGATCACGTGGTTGATGCCTTTGGCAGTTGAGACACGTTGTGCCACTTCCTTGTGGCCTCCGAGAAATGCACCGTCATTCAAATTGCAATTTCCCGATATGAATTCAGATCCCACGATTCAGGTGCACTTCCTCGGGTGGAGCTACCTCACGAGAAAATTGCAGCCCTTGTTACACTAGCAGAACTGGAGGGGGGGACGAGGAAACCTCCATGTGAACTTCTATAGCCTTTGCTTACGTCTATTTTTTTCCTGCTGTTCCTGCATTGTATCTTTTACTAAAATAAACCTTAGCCATAATTATATTATATTATATTATATTATATTATATTATATTATACATAACATATATTATACATAACATATATTATACATAACATATATTATACATAACATATATTATATATAACATATTATATAACATTATATATAGACAATATATTACATATTATGTATTACATATTATATATTACATATTATGTATTACATATCACATCACATATCACATATCATATATCATATATTATATATAGACACACACAGACACACACCCATCCCCTAGCTAAGAAAATGGGGCCCGGCCAGGTGAATCTCCTAAATTGTGTCTTTGCAACTATTTTGCATTTTGTTCCACTAGCAGTAAATTAGAAGCAGGAATTATCTTTAAATATTTCTCGAAGTACAGGATGAAAGGGGGGGGTCAACCAAAGGCCATGTGAGTTTTCTCTTTAATTCATTTGGAGGAAGAAATACAAAAAATAGTCTTATTAATTGCTTTTGGAGCATTACACAAAACTCTATAATCACCACAAATACCCAACGTTTTGTATTTTTTAATTCAATATTCTATTTACTGCAGCTAAGTAGGGTCTAAAATGTACTCCCCATATATTATGATAAAATTTCTAAGCAAAAATTAATATTTCCAGCTCTATCATCTGAATACCTTTCTTGGGGCGCCTGGGTGGTTCAATTGGTTAAGCGTTGGACTTTGGCTCAGGTCACGATCTCATGGTTTGTGGGTTTGAGCCCCACGTCCGGCTCTGTGCTGACAGCATAGAGCCTGGAGTCCACTGCAGATTCTGTGTCTCTCTTTCTCTCTTTCTCTCTCTCTCTGTCTGCCCTTCTCACGCTTGCACTATCTCTCTCTCAAAAACAAATAACACAAAAATTTTTGAACACATTTCTTCTTTTGCAAGACAAATAAATAGAACATCTTCACATACATAGTAAGATTTTAGTAAATTGGGAGCCACCACGAGAAAGGTCAATTAGAATGGCGAAAAGCATATTTAGATTTACCTGCTCCTAAAGTTACAGGGTAGCTTTATAAGATTGGACAGCTTGACTCAGAGCACCTATAACACAAAGCAGGTGTACTTCTGAGTGTGTTGAGGTGCGAGAGGGGAATCATTTGGTACGTAGCAGACGAGAGCCAGCACGCAGGACTTAGCACATCATGGAGGGCAATCCTATTGAATGATTTAAAAGGGATAATTTACAGGAGCCTCCGAACTGTAGTTTCCTGCTGCTACAAACAGAAGTACTTCATTTGGACCTCTTTCCCATGAAGCCTGCCTGGGTATGTCAATAAGGGCTTCAATACTTAAGTGGATTTTATTTCTTCTTCTTCTTTTTGTTTTTTAAACATTTATTTATTTTTGAGAGACAGAGAGAGACAGAGCGCAAGCAGGGGAGGGGCAGAGAGAGAGAGGGAGACACAGAGTCCGAAGCAGGCTCCGGGCTCTGCACTGACAGCAGTGAGCCTGATGTGGGGCTCAAACCTACGAACCGTAAGATCATGAACCATGAGATCATGCCCTGAGCTGAAGTCAGACGCTTAACCGACTGAGCCACCCAGGCACCCCAAATGAATTCCATTTCTAAATCACTATGGAGACAAGTGCTAAGAAATTACAAAATTAACTCTCGTAAAATTAACCCTCAGAAAGAACACCAGTTTGCGATTACAGATAGCGGCACTTTTACCTTTCTTACCAAGACTTTAGCAAAACTACCTCAGAAAACAGAGAGTTACTGTGGGAATCCAAAACAATAAGGATATTTTCTATGTTCATCGGTGGGTGAGAAGGCAGGTAGCTAAACAGAAAGAGACATTTGTCTGGCTCCAAACTGTGTACTGACATTTTCAAAGTTTAATCACTTGCTCCTTTTTGATTCCATCAACTATTTGGACATAGAAGTTATAAGGCAAGGCTGCTGGGAGAAACGGAAGTCATGAAGCTGGCCCACGTGGGGTTTCAATTTAGGCAGGAAGATTTTGGTCTATGAAAAATTATCACAATACCAGGTAGTATTCGATAAATTCCACATGAGTGGTAAAAATAAGAAATTCGAGATGTTCCAGAAATCTATCCCAGTTGGGTGTCCTGTTCCCCCCAGTCTATTCCAAAAAGATGAGGAGAGAGCATTGTATAAAGTGGACACACAATGTATTCCGGGTTTAGAAGGATGTATGTGTGCATACGTGTGTGTGTGTGCGTGTGTGTGGTTTATTTTCTTATTTGTCAGTGTCCCCAGTAGGATGTAAGTTCTATGAAAACAAAGGTTTATGGTCACTGCTGTATCTCTAACGTGGGAACAACTCCTGATACCTAATACGATAACTATTTGCTGAACGAATGAAAAAATTCAAGAAAAGAAGGTGAGAAGGTATTTAAACGTGATTAAGATGTTAAATGTGATTAAGAAACAATATCTATTTCTGAAAGACTTTTGCAGTTAGTCAAGATTTGGGAGGAAGGGGGAAAAAACGGCTAAGCGAAGGTTAAAAAAAAAAAGCGGTTGAGGGAAATTCTTCAAAAAATAACAATGTTTTAGGAAGTCGTTATGATGAGATTCAAGATTGAGCGGCAGAAATGTTTAAGTATATGTTGTAAATTTCTAAAAGACTCCAGAGATGAACAGACTGGAAGGAAACAAAATAGAGACAGGAAAGCAATAAACTTTTAAGTGTGTATAATAAACTCATGTGCAATCAACTTAAATATTTATGAAATCTGGTCTGAATACAAAAATATGCTACAGATAGAACTTCTGATACACTCACAAATAGGTATAGTAAGTGTTTATTGTGAGGGGAATGGTCTTTATAAAGAAAAGCTTTAGAGGGCATATTAGGTTGGTCGGATTCAGTGAAGGCTAGGACAGTATCAAGATGGCGGCTGGATAAAGGCGAAACCAATCACGTCTCCTATGAGTGTTTTCCTGTGAAGGAGGGAACAGCTGAACGCTTCGCACAGAAGAACAATATAGTTGCTAGTCACCCAGCGAGAGACTGTCGCTTAAGGACTTTAATTTACATGGTACATGGTGATAATGTTCATGAGGAGAAAGAGACCAATCATACTTCCCCTGTCTGTATTGGGCCACCACACACATAACTGGTTTGCCTACTTCCTGTCCCCTCTCTTCCTTTCAAGACTTTGGCCACTTTGTGGTTCTAGATGTCTCGTCATTTTCCGCAGTACCTCTCAGTAACTTTTTGTTAACATCGCATATTCTCTACGACATTATCAGATGAGTAGAGTTAAAATGTGTTACTCTATCGTCAGGGGTCCAAAGTTCTCATAGGAACAAGACAAGAAGGGCTTACCAAAAGATAGACAACAGGGCAACACGATTATGACCAATCTATCCCCCCAGTGAACCCAGGAATAAGGAGGGGAAAGGGACTGGACGTATATGGGTCACTTAAGTATGCCAGGCAATGGTTTAGGCACTCGACACTTTCACTTACTCTTACAGCACCTCTGCGAGGAAGGAATCATCACTTCCATTTTAGAGATGAGAAAACCAAGGACCAGTGTTGACCGAATCCAAATGTATGTTCTCCTGTATGCTAACAACCTGTCTGAATGTTAGGAGCACGTCAGGGCTTATCTCTCAGTGGGGAGTAAGAGGCAAGAGTATGCAGAGACAAGGAGGAGACCGGAAATGGTGTGAGAAGAAATAATGATCCTCACTTGTTTATACTTATTCTCCCCGGGGCATATTGCCAGGGAGTCAAACCGCTATTCCTTTCAACAACAAGCCTTCAATATCTGAAAGAATTTGTGAGTATCTAATCTATAAATTTTTTTTGGTTATTATTTTTTATTTTTATTTTTTCAGGCGTTTGCCATGCCTACACAATTGCTGTTTGGACTTCATCTGGAGGATGATAGGAAATCGTTGTTTTGGGCAGAGTAATATGATCAGCCTTTCACTTTGGGAAGTTAATTCGGTGGGGGGGGGGTGGTCGCATGGAGGATGGGTTTCTGGAAGGCTAAATAAAATGCAGGAGGATCTTACAATAAGGGGGTTAGTGTGCTGAGATATAATACAAAGGCCTGAAGAGGGGAGGTAAAGGTGAAACTGAAGGGAAACAATGACTTAAGAAGCACTGAAGACATCGAGTGCATAGGGCTGAGGCTCATTCAGTGAAGGGGAGTAAGGAGAAGAAGGATTTTAAGATGATGCCAAAGCTTGAGCAATTGCATGGGAGGTGACATTCATCGGCATTGGGAACAGAGGAGGAGAAGGAGGTTTGGGAGTTGGGGGGAACAATGAGTTTCGTTAGAAACTCACTGTTTCCAAGCCAGCAGGACAGAGAAGCCAGGACTCAGGAGAGGGGCACATAAATGTCAACGGTAGCTTTATTTAAAAAAAAAAAAAAAAATTTTTTTTAATTAATAAAAAAAAAGAGCCAGACAGGCTGTAAGAAAAATAAGATAGTGCGAAAGAGCCAAGAACAGCAGAATCAGCAAAGATTTAAGCTGATGTGATATCAGAGATATCAGAGGGAAGATACACTTTGATTGATGGTGATAGGTACAGTATACGCATAACAGTCACTCATCAGACAAGTGCCTACCCTCCCCGATCAAGGGGGCAGAAAGCCGATTTTTCCCTAGGGCCATGGCTGGGTAGACCAAAGGGAGACACCTGCCCCAAAGCCAGCCAATGCTTTGGCCACTGAAGAGAAGGTGGTCCCTCTTACAAATTTGCACCTGATAGTTGTTGGGCTTTAGAACAGAAAGTTTGTTTGGAACCGGAGCCAGGTCTGTCCCATGGCAAACCAAAGTCACATACGCTACAGTTATGGGTGAGGCAATAACCAACAGAGGGTCAAGGAGGATAACAACGGGTCTGTAAATAAGATACCACGCACGTGGAGAGAGGAAGAGAGAGAACGAGAGGGAGAAAGCCAGAGAGACCCTACAGTTATGGACTTCATCCCAGCTCCTGTCTTTTTGGGGATGGCTGCATTTCCCACATTGGACCCTGGAGATTCCTCTACGTCCCTGCAAGGGTTGAGTGGATTTGGGCTCCTTGTAACTGTTTCGCACAACAGTACTAGCATTTGTTGAGTGTTTACTTTGTGCCAGGCACTGCTCTACGGACTGTTCATGTGCTAATTTATTTAATCGTCACAACAGCCTAGGTTACGCCCCTTTCACCGATGAGGGGACTCGGGCAAAGAGAAGGTAACCAATTTGTTCAAGACACACGGCTTAGGCGGGTGGACCTTGTCAAAAATAACCCTTTCCTGTCAATTTCAGATTCTGTTCTCCTGAAAAAACACGGAGGCCTATGTGTGCCAACCAAGCGGTAGGCTAAACACTGGGGATGAAAAGGGAAATACTCCAATCAGCCTATGTTCTTGTCCTCAAGGAGCTGCCTGTGCAGTAGAGGTGAGGCTGAGAAGCCTAAGGAGGAAAGGAAAGCCGGGAAGAAAAGGGAGGGGGGGGAAGGGAGGGGAGGAGAGGGGAGGGCAAAAAGGCCTAGAACGACAGGCGCAGATTAGAAGCAGAGATGAGAAGAATGAGCCACGGAGACTCACAGTAGAGAATGAAGTCCGAAACAGAAAATAAACAGCTCTGAGGTCCGAGGAAGAGAGCAAACCGCTGACTGCACCTTGGGAGACCTTCGGGGGCAGTCCCCGTTTAGAAAGCGGATGCTGGACATGTGTGCTAGATGGCCTCCAATACCACAGTGGTTCTGAAGGGCTTAAGTCAACAATAATTAAAGGGTCACGGAGCGTGGCAAGAGGTCCACGTGGGTTTTTGAGGAATCCAGGAAAGTGCTCATTAGAGAAATAATATGTTTAAAAATACGTACACATACAGAAAGCATGTTTAAAACATGCCAGGCCTAAAAAGCATGAAACCACACTGTAATCGTTCCATCATGTAAACACTTGATCCAATGTCCCTCTCCCCCCCTCGCTGCCTCCTGAAGGGTCAGAGGTTTCTCTGGGTGAGCTGGATGGGGAGGGGAGGTGGAGGCATAAGGCAGAGAGAGAGAGGAAGACGGAGAGAGAGAGAGGGAGAGAGAACCACACGCTAGCGTGTGTGGCTCACCACCCACAAAGGCAGCCGTGGGGGAGGGCACAGGGTTCATTTTACATCGATCTCTACGCCGGGCTGGACTTGTAAATGAGTCACTAGGACTGCTGTTTCTGTGGTCGTTTTTGAATTAAAGTGCCTGTAGGACTGTATAGTGATCAAAGTGACCCGAGTTCTCACCCAGAGGCAGAAGAAGAAATTCCCTCCGGTTAAGTTTTAAAGAGGTTGCAAGAGACAAAAACGAAGGAAGTTACTTTTTAATTACAGCTCCTGAGTCTCGCTTCGCACAACGTGCCGATTCCAGAAGCAAAGCTTCCTATTTAAAAGCCACCCTTCCATTCCCCAACTCTGCTGGGGAGTCAAAGCCTGACATGATCACAATTAGGAAGAGAACGTAATCACACATCCCCTACCTTGATCCTCTTTCTTTTGTGGTGCCTTTGCTAAGAGCAGTATTTCGTCCAGAAGGAGGCTCGGATTTCTCTTCTGTGGGAGATCCAAATCCGGTACTAAAATGATAACTATTTTTTCTGATTGTATGAAAAAAACTCATGATCGATTTCAGTCACATGAAAAATAAGAAAACATTACATGTGCAAGGCGTCTCATAAGTTAGAAGGCATTTGTCACTGCCGTGACATGCCGCGATCCCTTTCCCGTCAAGGCAGGGGTGAAGCAGGGCACGAGGAGGCACTCTTCCATCTACAAATAGTAACACAAAGCCTGCCCACGGCCACTGTGTCCCGTGGTCCAGAGCTCAGTGTATGTTCGTGGCACACAGGACGTAAAGCCAGTCGCACTAGCTACTTTTCCAGAGATGTTTTCCGTGGCAATTTGAAAAAGCAATTACGAGGGGCACCTGGGTGGCTCAGTCGGTTAGGCATCCGACTCTTGATTTCGGCTCGGGTCGTGAGCCTGGCTCACAGTTCGTGAGTTCGAGCCCTGCACCTGGCTCTGCGCTGACAGTGCAAGCCTGCTTGGGATTCTCTGTCTCCCTCTCTCGGCCCCTCCCCTGCTGGCTCTCTCTCTCTCTCTCTCAAAATAAATAAACATTAAAAAAAAATTTTTAAGCAATGATGGAATTATATTACTATAAGGATGAAAAGAATTACGTTGCCAAGATCTAAAACCTAAATTTTTTTTTTTTTTTTTTTTTTTTACTCCCACGTTGAGGGGAGAATTGAGTCCAGACAAAATACCATTTTCTTACTTGGTCTTTTCTTTGCTTGCTCTTCTAAAGGAAGACGAAGAAGAAATGCTCCGACCATAACCAACATCTGATGATTTATCTTCCGTAGATGGAGGCGGAGAACTAAAATTTTACATATTTGAAATTATACACAAGTTAAAATACTTGATTTGTCAATATTGGATCTGCCTACAAAAGACAGGTTTTTTTTGTTTTGTTTTGTTTTTTTGTTTTGAAAATCATATTTGGAGCTGACTTTTACCAGTGACCCAATAAACGCATAAAGGTAACACAAAGAATATTGTAAAGGTTTTCACGAACTGGAACAGGAGATATTTTTATTAACTGTGTCCCATAAAATATGTAGATATATATAGGTATCCGTGACCATTTTTTAAAATCCTGAAGCTTGCGTTTTTAGCTTTATTATTTACTTCTTATTTTATGTTTTTTAAAAGCCCCGGGCAGCACTATAGTCCTGCATACAGTTCTGGAGCCCTGTAAACACAACTCGTTTCGGTTTGCTCCTGTCTATTTATACTTTCTTCAATTAACTTCATGTTACCGGGAAGGGAACAGGCACTGACTACAGAAATACATCTGGAATTGAGTGGTAACGGGGAGTCAAAAGAAAAACCACGTTGGCGGTGATTTCATGGTCTTTACTAGGTCAGGCTACAAATTTACGGACCAGTGTTGATTTTCAGGGTGACGCTAAATACAGGGGACAAAAAGGTGCCATCCTGCGAATCTTTACATATTCATGTGGTGATGGGCAAACAAAAACCATTACGCTTCCTTGCATCCTTCCACCCCCGAGAGACTCACACATCAGATGATTTACTGTTCACTAAAAGTACAGCACGTTGATCACTTGGTTCTTGTAAGCAGAGATCCTTCAAAGGCAAAAGTTTGGTGCCAGGATTTATCTGTAGATAATTTAAGAACTGATCACTCTGGGAGAATTTGTTGTCTGTCAGAGTAACTAACTACTAAAGAGATCACTAAAAATATTGCGAGGATATCTAAAAATAGGCTAGACAAAGTCCTATATTAGCAATTTCACCAGCCTAGTGAGGCGGGTTAGACCACACCATTTTCTGAGGTCTTTTTCCAATCATACTATAATTAGATCCCTCTCTCATCCAAGACACTTTTTAGGATCCTTTAAAGACCACACAGATCAGGGGCGCCTGGGTGGCGCAGTCGGTTAAGCGTCCGACTTCAGCCAGGTTACGATCTCGCGGTCCGTGAGTTCGAGCCCCGCGTCAGGCTCTGGGCTGATGGCTCAGAGCCTGGAGCCTGTTTCTGATTCTGTGTCTCCCTCTCTCTCTGCCTCTCCCCCACTCATGCTCTGTCTCTCTCTCTTTCTCTCAGAAAGCAAACAAAAACATATATATATCAGACAGATCATGTCATTTTTCCGCCCAGAACTCTGTCTGCCAAGTTTTCCCACTTCATTCAAAGTAAAAGCCAAAATCCTTCCAATGGTCTACAAGACTTAACATGATCTGGTCTCTCTGTATCTCTCTGATTTAGTCCTCACTATCGTGCTCCTTGGTTCATTCAGCTTTATACTGACCTTGCTGTTTCTCAAATCTGCTAAGCATGTTTACATCTTATGGCTTCTGTACAAGCTGTTTCTTCTGCCTGGAAAGCTCTTCCCCGAGCCATCTCCATGGCTCAATCCCTCACCTTGTAGTTTTTGCTCAAGTATGACCCTCCCTGTGAGGCCTACCTGATCACGATTTCTAAAATTATGAACATCAACCCCAGCAACCCCCAGCACTATAGAGCCCCCCTTATCTTGCCTCTGATCTATTTTTGCCCCCAATGCTCTGATCATTTTGATCGTGTGATATAATTTATTTATTTGTTATGTTTCCTATTTATTGACTCTTTCCTCTCACCGGTGCCACGGAAGTAGAGATGTGTCTCTTTTATTCACTGACTATTCCAACCTACAATATTAGAAACTTAATATTTACTGAATGAATGAATCAGAGAATTCTCCTTTATTTTTAAAATAAATTTTTTTGAATGTTTATTTATTTTTGAGAGACAGAGAGAGAGAGAGACAGAGCATGAGCGGAGGAGGGACAGAGAGAGAGGGAGACACAGAATCTGAAACAGGCTCCAGCCTCCGAGCTGTCAGCACAGAGCCTGACGCGGGGCTCGACTCGTGAACCGCGAGATCACGATCTGAGCCGAAGTCGGATGCTCAACCAACCGAGCCACCCAGGCACCCCAGAGAATTCTCCTTTATAAAAAATATGGTTTCATTAAATTTTTTTAAAACTCGTGAGCAAATACATTTTCTCACAGTTTTATCTGATCCATGGCAACATTTTCCTGGTAAGTGTTCTCTGTTGGTTTTTCTGCCCATTTCCTCATTTTTCTCAAAGCATCTTTGTACTAATAATGTGCTAGGGGAAGTCAGAAGGAGGACCAAGAGTCCAGTTTTAGGCTAGCCATTTTTATTATTCGAAATGCCTCTAGGGGCACCTGCCTGGCTCAGCCGGTAAAGCACGTGACTCTTTACCTCAGGAGCATGAGTTCGAGCCCCACATTGTAAAGACTACTTTAAAAATAGGGGTGCCGGGGTGGCTTAGTTGATTGAGTGTCCAGCTCTTGGTTTCAGCTCAGGTCATGATCCCATGGTTTGTGAGTTCAAGCCCCATATCGGGCTCTGTGAAGGCAGCGTGGAGGCTGCTTGGGATTCTCTCTCTCCTCTCTCTCTCTGCCCTTACCCCACTTGTGTTGTCTCTCAAAATAAATAAACTTAAAATAATTAAAAGTTAAATAAAATAATAAAAATAAATAAAATAAAATAAAATACGACCGACTCTAGATTTCTGTTCAGGTCATGATCTCATGGTTCGTGAGTTCAAACCCCGTATCAGGCTCTGCACTGATGGGATTCTGTCTCCCCTTCTCTCTGGCCCTCCCCTGTTTGCTCCCCTCCCTGCAAAATAAATAAACTTTGAAAAAAATTTAATAAAATAAAATAAAAAAATTTTTAATGTCTCTAGAACTGTTAGCATGACAGAGTGTTTCTTGCAAATACGGCTCGGCCATGTGATTCCTTCATGGCCCTGTCTCCTCTGCCTTTCTGAACCACACTGACCCAAGAAGGCTTCCGCTGCCTGCCTTGCTCATCCCAGGTGCTCGGGTCCTGCACCTGCCCGGCAAACACAGCATTTGGCTTGTGCACCCCTGAGCTCTCCCATCACCTGAGACAGTATGGATTGCTGATGGTGCTTTCTGAGGCCTGCCGCCGCTGGCTCCCTCGTCCCTCTCTGTGCTTACTTTTTCCCCTTTTCATTTTTCTCCTGTACCCCTTCTGCTTGATCTCAGGGAATTTCAGTAACTCCTACTTTTTTTTTTTTTTTGTAATTTTAGAGAGAAAGAGAGAGAGTGCCAGCACACACACAGGTGCAAGAGGGGGGCGGGGGGGAGAGAGAGAGAATCCAAGTAGCCTCCACACTCAGCACGGAGCCTGACGCGGGGCTCAATCCCATGACCCTGGGATCATGCATGAGCTGAACACAAACCAAGAGGACAACGCTCAGCTGCCTGAGCCACCCGGCACCCCCTTATGGTTTTGTTTTTTTTTTTTTTGAAGTCTGTGGATCATATCTGCTTCCTAGGTTTGCTTAATATGGGATTTGTAGATTTAAAAAATTTCCCCTATTCTCCTCATTGCTGTTGGTCTCCAGAAGAAAGGAAGATGCTAACTTAAGCCGCAATGCCAGAAAGTCCTCAAGATTCTAATTTTCAGCTTCCCATTTCTCTGGACGTCCACACTGCATTACACTGTATATTGGTTTTAAAATCAGAATCAGAAATGCAGCTTAAATAACATTCCTCTATATTACATTTTAAAATCTGGTAATACACTTTGGTTAATTTCAATTAGATTATGACTAATAAAACAAGGGGTGCCTGAGAGGCTCAGTCGGTTAAGCCTCTGACTTCAGCTCAGGTCCTGATCTCAAGGTTTGTGTGTTCGAGCCCCATGTCGGGCTCTGTGCCGACAGCTCGGAGCCTGGAGCCTGCTTCGGATTCTGTGTCTCCCTCTCTCTCTGCCCCTCCCCCACTCACGCTCTGTGTCTCTAACTCTCTCAAAAATGAATAAACGTTAAAAAAAATTTTTTTAATTAAAGCAAAACACTTATACTTCTATTCTTATCGCTGAGCTGAGCCCTGGAAATAACAGAACCCCCACACAGAAAGTGCTCCTTCTTTTATATTTTCTCTGAAACTCGAGAGTAGCATTAGCAAGCTGATTTCTACTACAGGTAATCAGATTCTAGGTAAAACTGTACATAAATGCAAAATCTTATAGCAGACAGAGTTAAGAGTAAAGCTCTGATTCCCAAGTTTCTGTCTATAAAAATATACATTCTGCTAGGTGGTTATAAAATTGCAATGTAATGGCATCGTGACTAAAGAAACGATCGCACATACTGAAATACAAATTAGTGCTGTCACTTACCCGACCGTAATCATAGAATCCATCACTAATTATGTTACTTGATGACAAGTAGCCAGTCAGGCTATATTTCAGAGACAGGTTGTTGTTGAGCAATTTGTTATAAGCTGCCTCGCTGAATTTATTTTTTCGACTTACTGATAGATTAACTTCTTCAAGGATATCTAAAGCCCTGTCAATAAAAGAAAAGAGCATTATTTGCTCTAAACAAGCAATCCAACATTAAATTCCCATGTATATCCGTAGCTAAGACCCTGAGTGAAGAATTGAGATGGAAAGGTTAAAGACACTTCACCCTTTTTTTCTATTTATTTATGTTTTAATGTTTGTTTTTTGAGAGAGGGACAGAGCATGAGTGGGGGAGGGGCAGAGGGCGAGGGGGAGACACAGAATCCGAAACAGGCTCCAGGCTCCGAGCTGTCAGCACAGAGCCCGATGTGGGGCTCGAACACACAAACCTTGAGATCATGACCTGAGCTGAAGTCCGATGCTTAACCGACTCAGCCCCCCCAGGCCGCCCCGACATCTCACCCTTTTAGATAAAGTAATGTTGACAGAATTATTAAGACCAATCAGTCCTTTCTGAGAATACATATGCCATGTAGTGCCTCATGTTCAAACAGTTGAAAAGGATACTCTGCAGGGGGAGAAAGGTCTTCATTTAAAGCAAAAGCAGTATCGGGCTCCAATTTCTCCAGCTAAGCAGGCAATATATACATACGAAAATAAAGATGGTTGGGGGGCACCTGGCTGGCTCCGTCTGTCAAGTGGGTGACTCTTGATCTCAGGATCTTAAGTTTGACGCCCCGTACTGGATGTGGGGGTTACTTAAAAATAAAATGTTTTTTAGGGGCGGCTGGATGGCTCAGTCGGTTAAGCGTCCGACTTCAGCTCAGGTCATGATCTCACGGTCCCGGAGTTCGAGCCCCGCGTCGGGCTCTGGGCTGACGGCTCAGAGCCTGGAGCCTGCTTCCGATTCTGTGTCTCCCTCTCTCTCTGCCCCTCCCCCGTTCATGCTCTGTCTCTCTCTGTCTCAAAAATAAATAAACGTTAAAAAAAATTTTTAAAAAGATGTTTAAAAAAAATAAAAAAATAAAATGTTCTCAAATAAATATTAAATATAAATATAAATGTAAATATAAATATAAATGTAAATATAAATATAAATACAAACAGAAATATAAATACAAATATAAATAAAGATGGTTAGAAATGGGGAAACCTGTCAGTGGAACCTTAAAAAGCCTGTTTGTCGGTTTGGTTAAACACAGAATTCTGAGGCGGTCACGGCTCACGCATTTTATTTTGGCTTCCAAAGTGGAGAGACAGGGGCGCCTGGGCGGCTCAGTCCAGTAAGAAACGGACTCTTGGTTTGCTCTTAAGTCATGACCTCACGGGTTGGTGAGTTCGAGCCCGGCGTCAGGCTCTGCACCGACGGCGAGGAGCCTGCTCGGGATCCTCTGTCTCCCCCTCTCTCAAAATAAATAAATAAACTTAAAAAGAAAAAGAAAAAAAAAAAAAGTAGCCAGGCAGAGGTGTCGTTTCGCGATTGCAGAGTGGAAGAGAGGTGTTTATCAGGATGAAAAACGGACAGTCAAGATGGTTTTGTCGCGGAGGGGGGGCGGGGAGGGAGGTCTCCAGGGGTTGGGAGGAGCCCAGATGATCCTGCTCCCACCAGGCGGTCCTTTCTGGGAGGAAGGCTCGCGGTGCCCAGCCCAGCTCCCCAGGGCCCTGCCTGCCCTTCCTTGGGCCTGAAGACTGTCCGCCTTCCTCCTCTGCTCTCCATCTGAGCAGGAAACTCGAGGCAGCCCCACTCACCCGAGCTTGCAAAGTTCGACAGCCGTGAGCTCGTCGTTGGCGCAGACCGTCACGGCCCAGCTGGCGTGCCTTCTTACTTCATCATGCTTCGAGCGCAGGAGCTCGACCAGCGGCTCCAGGCCACCTGAATTCCTTAACTGAAAGTAGAAACTGCAAGTGTACGCGTTGGGAGGACACAATATAAACATTCGTGGGGTTTTTTGTTTGTTTGTTTCTGTAATCGCCTTGTTTGGTGGTGAAGAGATTTTAACTATGTACGAGCATTTTAGGATCTGTGCATAATTGGAATTTTTACATCCCGGGGTGAAAGATCTCCTGTAAAACCTTATAGACAGGAGCCCAGATTTCTGTGCAAGGTCAAGAGGAGGCCCCCAGGGAAATCATGGAGGGAGGGCGTCCTGATCTTTGGTGGGATGGAGACTGGGCGGACAGCCTATTATCTCGCCGCCGAACTTCCATTGACTCTGCTCCTCAACCTGAATGGTCACGTGGCCCGATGGTCCCCCAGAGGTGTCCTCTTCCCTGGAAGGGATTTTGCAGATGTGACAAGCTAACAATTTTGAGATGGGGAGACTGTCCCCGATCAACAGGTGGGCCCAATTTAATTACAAGGGTCTTTAGAGGATGGAGAGGAGGGTGCCTGGAGGCAAGAAAGGGGGTGTGGAGAAGCAGCGATTGGACAAATACCCTTTGAAGACGGAGGAAGGGGCCACAGCCCAGGGATGGAGGTGGATGGTAAAAGCTAGAAAGGGCCAGGAGACACATTTCCCCCCAGAGTCTCCCAAAGGAACACGCCCCTGCCAACACCTTGATTTTAACCCTTAAGACCCGGTTTCGGCTTCCGGCTTTCTAAACTGTAAGATGATAGGTTTATATTACTTTAGCCACAACGTGGTGGTTACAGCGGCAAGAGGAAACTAACACGGTCCCTAAGGCTGGGCAGGGGGAACTGATACACGACGGGCCACCCGTATACTACCACCAGACCATCAGTGTGGCCAGGGCAGTGTTGTAGCAATTCCCTAGAAAAAGAGCAATTTTTGTTATCACTGCACAGCGTCTTTTCGTCATTTCTCCAAAGAGTGAAAAAGAGACGAAGAAAAGAATAGAATGAAAATCGGGCAGAACTAATCACGGTATTAAAGGAAATGCAGGTACTGAAGGTAATTACTCATGTATAGAATTAGTCCAAGGAGGGGGGAGAAAAAAAAAAAAAAAGATCCGACAGAGCTCTTATCTACTGCCTGAAATGCAATGTTGCATTATCTGAGCCTAGAGGACCAAAGAAAAAGAATAGTCTATCAGTTTCTGTGTGCAGTATCTGAAGACGAGAGCCCTTGTGGGAGAAGAGCTACTTGATTCGGTCATTTTCGGTCAGTGTCCAGTGGTAGTTTCCTCTCAGGGATGATACTTTAGCACGTGCAACATGCACGGCTTAGAAAAGTTTCCCTGAAGCATCTCACGCAAGTCAAACTTCGGAACATCTTTACTTCCGAGTGTAACACACGATGGTCTGCGTCCGTGTGTTCTTTCGGCAAAGATCTCATTTATGAATTCCTACATGCGTTTCCTCATTCATTCAACTACTGCTTATTAAGCATGCACTCTGCGTCAGATATATGTTAATGACGTCGACACAGGAAAGAAAAACCCTCAGTTCCCTTCCCCACAGCCTGGAGGAGCTTATAGTCTTTCACACAGGAACCATATATGCGCAACAGACAAGGGAAGCATGCATGGGGGTAACGGGAACAATAGCAGAGGATACTCCCGGGTTCGAGGGCTGTCACGGAAGGCAGGATGGCGGAGATGGGTTTTGCGGGAAAAGCAGGATTTTAGCAGGCGGACAAAAGTGACACTGGTTTTCCAAAGGGAGAAATCAAAGAGGTGAAACTAGGAGAGCAGAGCATATGGACAGAATTACAAATGGAATGGTATTTCTGGAGTATGGAGTTCTGCCTGGGAAGACGCGTTAGGTGCAGGTGGGTAGGTGCGGGTCAGTGACCGCCGTTGCACATCCCGCGAAGCAGCTGAACTTTTCCCCCCGGGGCGGCGGGGACTTGCAATGAGGCGATGAGGGTCACAAATTTGAAAGATCATCCTGGAGACAGTGTGGGAAGCAGGAGCCCGTAGCGGGGGGAAGCGGTAGACTGATCTGCAGTATTCCAGGAAATGGATGGACTGTTCTGCAGACCGCATGGAGGTGTGACCAATACGCTTTTAACGTTCTGTTGCCGAAGCCCAGCATAGTACCCGGCACACAGTAGACATAAAACAAATATTCGGTAATCTTAGTGCCTTGATGGATGAATACAAATGAACCGAATCAATGGGAACAAAGACACAGGATAGAATAGATACCTAAGGGACTGAGGAGAAAAGATTTGTTAGTTGTCTGGGCAGGGAGCACAGTGCAGCAGCTTGGGGTCTAGATCGCATCCCTGATCTTCCAACTTACGAACTCTGCTTTGAGCCCACTACGTCTTTAAGCCTCGTTTTCCACATCTGTAAAATGGGGATTACGAATCAGCCTGTCATGAGGGAGGCTAAATGTCTGTCAAGTGCTGAGCACAGTGCCCACCGCATAGCAAGTGTTAGCTGTTGTTATTTGTATGATTGGCAGGAGAGGAACAAAGTCTTAGGCTGTTTGAGTGAGTGCCAGGTGACAAGCAAATATGGGAAAAGCAAGAGAAAAATAAATATGATCCACTTGTAAAAAAAATGAAATTCTAGGTTTCAATACTTTGAAATATACAAAAAACACAAGAGTGTGTGGAATTCATATGTATGATATAAAGCGTCATAGTAAAGGCACACCTGTCTAACGCTCAGCTTAAGGAATGACACTTTCAAATGACCTTGAGCCCCTGTTTGCTCCTCTGAAGCGCATCCACTCCCTTGAGCCCCCAGGAGGATTTCTTGCATTGGGGGTTAATCATTCTCTAGCTTGTCTCTATAGTTTTAACTTACGTGTCTGTTTACCTAAACAACGTATTGCTTAGATCTGCATATTTCCGAATGCCACATAAATAGAATCTGAAACGTGTATCCTTTTGCAATTTGATTTTGCTCAGCATTGTGCTTGAGATGCATCCCTGTTGCTGTCTGTAACTACAGGTCGTTCATTCTCACTGACGTGAAATTCCACTTTGTGAATATACCACAAATTTATTTGACCATTCTCTTCAAAACTGGACAACTGGTGTGTTTCCCGTCGTGTAGATATTATAAACAATGCTTCCTGGCGCCTAGATACTGCCGATTTGTTTTCCAAAGTATTGCCCCGATGTAGCAGATTTTGGTCTTTGTGGAGCAGTTTTAGGTTCACAGCAAAACTGAGCCGCGGGACAGAGATTTCCCACACTCGCCGCCCCACACGTGCGGCTTCCCCATTATCAAGTCCCCTAACCGGATTGGGACATTGGTTACCACCGGCGAACATACACTGACACGTTATTATCACCCAGAGTCCATGGTTGAAGGGTTGCACCACTTTTGAAGGACCTAAAGGATGGGTAGGTTCGAACCCTTGAAAGTGTTTCAGAATAATCCACCGATGGGTGGAAAAATGAGAGACTCCGGGTCAGCAAAAGCTCTCACCTCTGTCCGGGCCTCCACATCGCACGCAGTTGCGGCCACGGTGAGAGCCGCTTTGCTCTGCACGACCGTGTTCGCGGAACGCAGCGGGCCCAGGAGGGCGCTCGAGACGCCGTGGCTCCGGAGGCCGGCGCGCAGAGGCTCCTGCATTGCCACGTTCGCTAACACTGTAGCCGCGTTGGCGACGGCTCCGTCCCGTCTGCTCGACAGGATGTTTACTAACGGATCAACACCGTCAGCTTCAGCAACAGCCCTGGGGAAACGGAGGAGAAATGAGCGTCATTCATCCGAGTTCAGGACGTGGTCCTTGGCGTGTACATCTGAACCTCTGCCGCAACTGAGTCCCGATCAAACCGTTTGGGAAAGAAATTAATTTGCGCTGCGCTGAACCCGGCATGGAGGTGCTAGTGATGTCGGGAAAATGTCGGTTAAGAATGAATTTCAATTACCCCTTTCCTACTTCTGCAGCTTGCAGTTAGAGAAAAAGGCATAACGACATCTTGGAAATCCTCTTACCGCTGTTCATTTTTTAACTCAGTGATACTTGTAAGATCAGGAAGTTCTATTCGGAGAAAGTCGATCAAGATATTCCCATCCGGTAGGAAAGCAAAGCTTTTAATTTTTAATTTTTTTAATGTTTATTGATCTTTGAAAGAGAGAGAGAGAGTGGGGGAAGGTCAGAGAGAGAGGGAGACACAGAATCCGAAGCAGGATCCAGGCTCCGAGCTGTCAGCACAGAGCCCGACGCAGGGCTCAAACTCATGAAGCATGAGATCATGACCTGCGCTGAAGTCAGATGCTCCAATGACTGACTCACCCAGGTGCCCCGCAAAGCTTTAAATAGTAGGAATGGTCTCACGGTCCATGGGTTCGAGCCCCGCCTCGGGCTCTGTGCTGACAGCTCGGAGCCTGGAGCCTGCTTCGGATTCTGTGTCTCGCTCTCTCTCCGCCCCTCCCCCGCTCACGCCCTGTCTCTTTCAAAAATAAACATGAAAAAAAAAAATTAAAAATAAATAAACAGTAGGAATGAGTGTGGAGGGAATGCTCCTGGTTTAAGTTAAGATTCTTTAGTTCATCTTCCCCGTATTTAAATGAGGCTGTTAATTGTGGGCAGAGGGTAACACATTTGGAGCCAGCAAAACATTTTGGAGGTGAATGTTGCTTTTACAGATTAAACATCAAAGATCAAAGTCATACTCCTGACATGATAACTACTAACTACTGTCAGTAATGTTGGCATATTCAGTTGGTAAATTTCCTATTTCTGCTATAAAGAGACCACAGTCATCCGTAACGATATTAACAGTCTGACAAGTAATAAGCCGAAATCTCTTTTTAAGAATGCCATACTTTCTATAGTCTTTGCTTTCTAATTACTTAAAAAGCTCATAAAGGAGCAAAAATAAAAAAAGAAATCATTTTAACAAGTGGACGATGATTTAATTATGCTCCTTAATATTTGGAACTGCTTCAGACGAGAGATGTTCCAAACAGCAAGATATACAGAGCATCCTAGTTTCAAAGGAAGACCCCGAATTCTTGCTAAAAATCCGCTTGCATCATCGTGGGAATGGAGGTAATCAAGACAACAAAAAACATACCTGAGACTTCAATAATGTGAACATCTCTTTAAGGTTTATATTTGACACATTCCACTTAGGATCATATTAAGAACCAAAAATGGAAGAAAAAAAAAAAGTGAGGCCATATGATTCAGCCCATCACCCTGTATGCTGATGAATTAAATTTAATTTGGTCGTCACTTAAATTTGCTGATTGTGAAGAAGCGACAACCTCAAGAATAGGAGTTATCCGGGCACCTGGGTGACTCAGTCAGTTAAGCGTCCCGCTCTTGGTTTGGGCTCAGGTCAAGGTCATGATTTCACAGATTGTGAGTTTGAGCCCTGTGTCAGGTTCTGTGCTGACAGTGTGGATCTTGCTTGGGATTTTTCTCCCTCTCTCTCTGCCCCTCCCTAGCTTGCTCTCTCTCTCTCTCTCTCTTCCAATAAATAAATAAATATTTTAAAAAACTAAAAAAAAAAAAAAAAAAAAAAGAATGGAAGTTATCACAATTGCCCAAGAGAGTACAGAATGTAAATGAAATATCACCGAGGAGAAAAGAAGCTATGATTGTCACACAGACCAGCTCAGAGGTGGATGGAACCGACAGCAACTAGGTGGGGACAAAATGACTAAGGCTCTGGAGAATGCCGGGTCGGTTGGTACTAACCCTCAAGGCACCTCCCACCCCTGGTGTGAATAAATCCGGGAAACACACCATATTGATACGAAGGCAAAGTCAAAAGTGTCTGTTTCCACTTCTACCCATGCTCTAGTCCTTGGTACATATTTAATCCTTCTTGTGGTGTCTCCCATTCTTTCTTACTGCCAGCAAGCATTTGAAATTATGCATATTTTCTAATCATTAGAGACGTAAACCTGCTCCAAACTCATTTTATTTCTATGACTTGTTTTTCAGGCACCTAATGCAATCGTTCAGTCCCTTCAGCCGAATTACTTTGTAGTTTTTAATCATTGCAAACTGTGCCTTGGTGAGAATGCACAATTCCTTTGCCACTTGGCGATTTTTCCTTTGACGGGATTCACCTTTTAAAACATCCCGGAGAATAAAGGAGGAGCCGACAGTGGAGGTATTTCAGTGGCAACCGAGACAGAAGGTACAGTATTTTAGGTAAACGCATACCAGTCAATTCTCAAGGGCTTTGTCTTTTGTATGGAAAATTTAAGTAAATACATAGGATCACACTCCATCGTTTTGATTTCTCTTATTTGTTTAAAAAAAAAAGGGGGGGGGGGGCTACGAGATACAGGTATTTTCATCATCGGATGTACCTCTGCCCACAGCCTTTGTGTTTCATTTTGGCTTCTTCCTTTTTCCTGGACAAAGGCATATGTTGCCTTGGTTCCTTTGTATCTCTATCTTCTGCTCTTTTCTGTGCTCTTTATGAGCCAGTAAAGAGAAGTACATAAAATCCTAGCTGTTTAAGAAACCAAAGATTCTAGTACACAGTGGAATAGAGCTTTTACTAAATGGAACATAACTGTCAATGCTGAGAGACAAATCGCACGCGTGCAGCTGGGAGAACTACTTGCATTGTGGGTAGATCCCTGCCTGTAATGTGCTGTGTGCACTCCGTTCAAGTGTAAAAAGCGTAACCGAGATGAAATTATTATGGTGAAAAAAAAAATCCAGCTTATTATTCTTACCTAAAAAAAACCAAACCAACAAACCTTAATTTCATTTATAGAAATAGAGCACAGAATTTATATTTTTCTTAAAAAAAAAAAGAATGGCATTAATTTTGTGATTCAGACCCAAGACGTTCTGTTTTATTTTTCTGTGTCTAATGTGCACACAAGCTGAAGCCTGTCATATTTTAAAAACACATTTCCGTTTCCTAGATAGTCTATAGCATTCTCCAAGTGAACGGGACGGAAGTCAAACTGCTTTGTTACAAAATCCAGAATTGTAGGGCCATATGTCATCATGATAATCCGAAAATATTTTGATTCTTACTATCATTAACCTCCACCGGTTGGAGTTTAATCAAGTAAGAGTTTAAAATGGGCATAAAAAAAATAACTAAAACTCAAATATGGGAATGTATAAAAACATCTGTTTGTATCACTTGATATATGTAAACAGAAGTGAAGTTCGACACGTCATGTGTATCCAATTTATTACCAAGTCCTGACTGGTTTCCTCCCCCATATTTCTCGAACCTCTCTCTTTTCTCCAGCTGTATCTCTCCGATCCAATCCAGTCCACATCCTCTCTTGTGAATTGATGTGCTCTTCTAAGCGGTCTCTCCTCTCCCCCTCCAATCCTTTCTCCAATTTACAGCTAAAGCGAGCTTTTAAAATAATAATCCAGGACACCTGGGTGGCTCGGTCGGTCAAGTGACCAACTTGGACTCGCGTTATCATCTCCCGGTTCCTGAGTTCGAGCCCCCTGGGCTCGCTGCTGTCAGCGCAGAGCCTGCTTCGGATCCTCTGCCCTTCTCCCCTCCTCTCCCTCTGCCCCTCACCCACTCACACTATCTCTCTAAAAAATGAATGAACATTTAAAAATAGATAAGTAATCGGATTATTATAATTAAACATACAGTAATATACATAATACATAAAATCAGAATCAGGTTATTTTTTTTTAATTTTCTTTTTTAACGTTTATTTATTTTTGAGACAGAGAGAGACAGAGCATGAGCGGGGAGGGTCAGAGAGAGAGGGAGACACAGAATCGGAAACAGGCTCCAGGCTCTGAACTGTCAGCACAGAGGCCGACACGGGGCTCGATCTCACGGACCGCGAGATCATGACCTGAGCCGAAGTCGGACGCCTAACCAACTGAGCCACCAGGCGCCCCAGAATCAGGTTATTATAATTACATATACAGTGAAATATATAGTACATACAATCAGATGTCTCCCCTACTTAAAATGTTTTTGGTTTCCCATTGCTCAGGATGAAGTTCCAAATTTCTCACTTTGCCTCCAAGTCCCTGCAGGAGCCAACCTGCCTCCCCCACCGCTGCCGGAGGCCTCTCACCTCTTCCTGTGGCTCTGTGCTCTGGGCCTCGCTGGGGACCTGCATCACGCTACCGCCACCGGGCTCTGTCACCCCTCTGGATGTCCCAGAACGCCGTTCTGACTTCCTATCAAACTCTTCCCCCGGAAAATTCCTATTCACCTTGCCAAGTTCAGCACAAATGCCTCTTCCTCTAGGAAGCATAACCCCCCGACTGGATCAGCGCTCTTTTCCACGTGAGCTCAAGATCATTTGTTTGTTAAACATAGACACATTTTTTAAAATGATGTTTTGGCACAAATGGTCACACAGAACAGCAGCAATCTTGAAATACTATTTTATAGAAGCTTGTTGTGGGAAGGAGCTTAGCACAAAGTTTCTCGTTTAAATCCTGGAGCCCTGGGGCGCCCGGGTGGCTCAGTCGGTTGAGCGTCCGGCTTTGGCTCAGGGCACGACCTCACAGTTTGTGGGTTCGAGCCCCGCGTCGGGCTCTGTGTTGACAGCTTAGAGCCTGGAGCCTGCTTCAAATTCTGTGTCTCCCTCTCTCTCTGCTCCTCCCCTGCTCATGCTCTGTCTCTCTTTCTCCTTCAAAAATAAATAAAAACATTAAAAATAAAAATTTAAATCCTGGAACCCCAAGATGAAAAAGCACTTACGGGCATGGGCACTAAGAACATTGTGCTCAAATAAGTGTCTCTTTATGGCTCCCTGAAAATACTATGCTATTTCATGTCTGTGTGTCTTTGCACTCATGTTTTCTCTGCCCAAAAGGCGGGCACCTCCACACCTCTGCCTGGGGGACTGTAGCTCACCCTTCAAAACCTGCTCAACTGTCCCTTCCTGTGTGGAGTCATTCTTGTCCGTTCTTGTCCATCGCTGCCTCCCTTTGTTATTCACTCCCTCCTCTTGCTATGTGCACACCTGGCCCCCCCTTCTTAGAGGCAGGGCTTGCGTCCTATTTATATCCCCAGGGCTGAGAAGATCAATATATCTAAACTGACTTGACTCAGCTCAAGGGGAGCAATGAAGAAAACCTCAGCAGGAGTCACGAGAGGGTGAGGGGAAAATGCCCGGCTCAGCTTTAAGTTTGCAAGAAGGCATAGGACCCAACCAAGTTGAGGTCTCTGCTCATATCACCTACGGCTGCCCTCCCCACCCCCAATGCTACTCTAATTATTTCCGTGAAGTAATTATCATGTGGGGTTTAGCACATGGCATCTTACGCTTTAGACAACCTCTTAGGGATGTATCCATTTCATGTGCCAAAGGGTGTCTACGTTTTGTCTTTGCAGACATTGTTGACCTGTTTGCTCGGGTCCCATCATCAGATGACGCTACTTGGTACTTCTCAGAAAACCCTCACTGCAGTTTGGAGGTTCACGTTTAACCCGTCTGCGAAGGCTGGTTACGTGAATCAAGGGTGACCTTGGGCAGTGCAGAAATCTGTTTAACAGAGCCCACATACAGGGTAATATGTGGAACCCGATGGAACAGATGGTGATATTGGCAATCAGAACCTTGTTTGTTAACAGTGATTACAACCATTCTCACCAGCGTGACTTTTCATATGTCTCTGCGAGGTTCGTCACACCAAGGAAGACATATTGGCAACAGACACACCGCAAGTGGTCAGGAGAGGTGCCTATGCCGCCGGCTCAGGGCTGGCGCGGTTAAGCCTTGCGGGCTCCCAGTGAGGCTGTACAGGTGCCTGGGGATGGGACGCTGGCCGTTATGATACACGGGTCTCTCGGGTATCACAGCCAGATCTGGAATGCTGTGAACAGGATTCCTGACTCTGGTTCCAGCCAATTTTTCAACAAAAGTAATGATCCAAGAAGTCGAGCGTATTCGTGAAGTTGATCGATTTCTGAGCGCATCGAAAAGAACTAAGACCCCGCTGCAGCCCCACGGTTGCAGGAGAATGGGATACGTGCCCCAGCTCTGGGTGAGCTCCAGGATAGACAAAAGTAGCCAAGAGAGTTCTCCTTTTAAAGGAATATTATTTAAAGAAGCTTATCAGCAGTAAGGGAGAGAATCACAATGAATTGTAGGCAAATGCTCAAAGTGAAGGGTTTTTAAGGCAACATACAATTATTAAAATAAAACCCAGCCACAAAAACAAATGCATGACGTTTTACACTCCACAGCAAAATAGGAAAAACGCAAAAAAAATTTTTTTTTAAAGGATGCGAAACCAAATTGCTTCTATCACGTTGGTGTATCTGAGTGGCATAATTTTGAGACCTTCAGAGTGTGCTTTTCTGCTCTAGTTGCTATGACATCATGGTTTCCAAAGAGATAATGGCTAGTTGCAAAGCACCTAGTAGAGGCTGACCCAGCACCTTCAAAACAGCATGCAGGTTTTTGTTACCAATTACGAGGCAGTCAACCAAAGTCTAGGGATTTCAAATGCAATTTTCTTACGAGTGACATGGAATCCTTATTGACCTATCTGTCCAATCACAATACTTCCTTCCATCCATGCCACCTTCTGTTTCAAAAGCTGGAATGGCTGCCAATAATTAACTAGCTGCCATCAGGAAAGAACAACTGTCTTCATTTTACATGGCTGACTTGTCTCCTGATAAAATAGGAATAATGGTCAAGGTGTTCGAATATTCGCAATAAATGGCTTTTGCGGTTACCAAATGTTTCTGTTTAGCCTGGAAATCAGTCTCTTTGCATATCTGCACATGACAAGGGACGCAATCCCAAAGTAATTAGAGGTACCGTGTTGTTGGTTTTCTTAACTAAATCATAAGGACGCTGCGTGCTTTCGTGTGACAGCACTTGCTGGGGCTGCCTTATTCTCATCAGCTCTAATGTCACCTTCTTCTGGAGAGGCCATCTTTGACGAGCATTATGTCATTCCCTCGACCCCTTTCACAACCCTGGTGTCATGTGTGCCCCTCTCTCTGACATTGTGCTGTTTTATTTAACTGATGCTGTTATCACTTCTGAAATTACCTTCTTAAAGTTACTCGTATATGGTCTCTGTCTCCCATCCAACACGTACGTTTCATGACAGCAGTTTCGTGGAACCTTTGTTGTGTTCCCTACGGTATCCCTGCAGCTAAGAACAGACATAAAGAACACTTGGGTACCGGTGAGAGAATTACAAAAGAAACCTAAATTCATAAGTAATAACCTCCTTCACCTTTGAGATAAAACAATAAAAGAGGTCAAGAGCAATCCCATCCTTCCTAGTGGAAGCTTTGTTCCAAACGCCCTAGGATACTAGACAGAGGGTAATTATTCAGATACCCAAAATATAATAGGAAATCTAGGCTCACTTTTCTTTGTTTTATAGTTAAGAGAGAGAAAATTTAGAGAGACTAAGACTTAACCACCAGGCAAGTCAATCAACCAACACAGGATTAAAGCTATGGTGGTCTGACTTATAGTCTATAACCTTTTATAACCATCGATCTCTGAAGCTTTAAAAAAGTACGGTGGGGTATTTTTTTCCAGGAAAAAGGAAAAAAAAAAGCGCCAAGATCTACCTGGTTCATTTCATCATTCCTCAGGGAATGAGAAATGAGGTGGGCCATGGGCCATTCTGATATGTAGCATAGTGGGAAATTCTCAGTGACCATTGGATATATTTTTTCCCTTTTCTTTATTCCCTTTATAGAAGGAGGGGGAAGAAGAGGAAGTGGAGGGGGGATAACAGGGAAAGGAAGCTGGGAGAAGAGGAAGGAGGGGAGGAAGGAAAGGAGGAAATGAAAGCTCATGCCTCCCAAGCGCCCTACTGGAGTTCAAGGAGTCACGGCGGTTCCAGTCTGGAAGAATTCAAAGAGATCAAGAAAGCAAAGAAAAGCATTTCAGTGACGATCTGGAAAAGTTCAGACTCAGATACTGAGCAGGAGGCAGAGAGAAAGAGCAGTTGCAGGAGTGCAGACTAGAAGTTTCCACTGTGGCAAACTCCCTAGGGATGTACAGAGCAGTCCGCCTCGGCGTAGCTCGACCCCACCGCCGTGACCCTGAGCAAAGACCGTGCCTCTGTTTCCTCACCTGCAACGTGGACCTAACAATTATCCCTGCCTCATGGCACTGCTTCGAGGATTTAGTAATATATTCCATTTCAGGAACTTAGCTTAATGCCTGGCCCAACGGTCATCACCACCATTGTCTACTCCTGTTCAGTGAGCCTCGGTGCAGGGATTTTCCCATATCCTGTCTCGATTTCTCAGACCACGGAAAAACACCACATTTCCAAATTTGCCCGTGTGTATGAAATTCTCATTTTCAAACAACTTTTCGGCTAAGTGGTCAAATCTCCAACACTTGCAGGGCTGGAGCTGGGACATTCTCGGGATCCCACCCAAGCCTTTCCCAGTTAGGTGCGGTCAATGATCAAGAAAAGCCATTTCCAGAGAAGAAGAAAACACACAGAAAATGATGAATATGAAACGTCAAGGATAAGTAAAAATGGAACTTATGTAGGTTTTAACTACTGCTTCAAACTGAGAGGGCAAGAGAAAAAAAAATCGCACAATAATTTGATAGTTTCCTAGGAAAATCAGTACTGCTGGGAATTAAACTGGAAAGAGGTACCAGCAACTTTAAAATCAGGTTAATGCAAATGTTAGCGTCTGTTCTCTGGGTAATAAAAGCAGCATAGATAATTTTCTAATTGATCACTTCATGGGATTCACAGAGCTTCACAAAACTGGTAGCCAATAAAGTTTAAACCGTTTGTGGAAGTTGACTAGACAACAAGGAACACAAAATGGGGATATGGCATCAACTTGGTTTACTGCAAAATCCAACTTTTCATTCTTTCTTCAAATCCAGTATGATTTTTTTCTGGCCAGAGAAGGAATCAAGGCAGAAAAGAAAAGTATCCATTCAGTAAACTTGGATGGAAATAACACAAGAATAAATATTAAGGGGAGCCTGGGTGGCTCAGTCAGTTAAGTGTCCAACTCTTGGTTTCAGCTCAGGTCATGATCTCATGGTTCCTGAGATCAAGCCCCGTATTAGGCTCTGTGCTGTCAGCATGGAGGCTGCTTAGGATTCTCTCTCTCCCTCTCTCTCTATCTCTCTCTCTCTGCCCCTTCCCCGCTCGTGTTCTCTCTCTCAAAATAAATAAATAAACTTTAAAAAAAAGAAGAAATTTTAAGTGTACCTCAAAGACTCTTCCCATTTATTTCATCTGTTAACTTCAGAAGTCTTTTAAAATGGTAAATAACACATTTAGTTCTTTGAGGGATCAACCTTAATACAAAAGTTTAAAACATCCTTATGCACAAAACTGAATTTCCTAAAAGGTTATGGGGCGCCTGGGTGGCGCAGTCGGTTAAGCGTCCGACTTCAGCCAGGTCACGATCTCGCGGTCCGTGAGTTCGAGCCCCGCGTCAGGCTCTGGGCTGATGGCTCAGAGCCTGGAGCCTGCTTCGGATTCTGTGTCTCCCTCTCTCTCTGCCCCTCCCCCGTTCATGCTCTGTCTCTCTCTGTCCCAAAAATAAATAAACGCTGAAAAGGTTATGAAACTAGCTTATTTATCTTGTAGGTCGCTCATATTGTGAGCATTCTAATTCAAAGGAGGTAGCATCTTACGACAAAGTGATACTAACAGGCATTTTAAAACAAAATATTCTTTTCCAGGGTACACAGTCAAGAGTGAAAAATCAACTCTAGAGTAATTATGATAACGATGCGATTAACTGATGCTGTCCAAGCATATTATATTAATCCTGTGTGGTTATATAGCACGGCACATACTCAGCCACCAGAACTATGAATGTGTCAGAACATTTTTAAACGACTGCCCCTTACAAAGGACCAAAGACAAACTCAAGCATGAACACACTGTTAGTGGTAGAATATTCTCTCTTTAAAAGCAACACAATGAAATGCTTGCCAGATCACAATATTTTAATAATGCTTTAAGCTATTACTTTAGACACTCCAGAGGGTGTTTCAAATTAAATTAATGTGTCTTCCACTAAAATACAGAGCAATCTTTCCGTTGCCAATTTTTTGCCCCTCCCCCAACTTCCTCCTTAAGCACCACTAGGGGTCAGTATAAAGACACGGTTCCCTTCACTGCTCGGCAGGGAAAACAGAGCCCTGGAAACATTTTCCCAGGGAAAAACCCTCGCGCAATAAAGACAATAACTGTACAGCTGCAGCATTCTTAAGTCTATCTTAGACTGGACACATCGAGTCTATGACATGAGTTTGCATTTTTCATGAGACCGCATTTTAATTTTGTAAATCACAGTGGATTCGTTCTGTTGTCAATGTTTCTTTAGTAACAAAGCAGTCACCGTGACAAGATTACTTCTTCTAAGTGAACCTGTATTGGGCACAAAGTATGCTCTAGAACAGACGTTAACATTTCAAAGGGTGAGGGGCGCCTGGGTGGCTCAGTCGGTTGAGCGGCCGACTTCAGCTCAGGTTCCTGACGGCTCGGAGCCTGGGGCCTGCCTCGGATTCTGTGTCTCCCTCTCTCTCTGCCCCTCCCCCGCTCGCATTCTGTCTCTCTCTCTCTCTCTCTCTCTCTCTCTCTCGAAAGTAAATAAACATTGAAAAAAAATTTTTTTTTTAATTTCAAAGGGTGGAGTGACACAACTCCAGCCATCTCAAAGCCATACATCCCACCTCTTCCCGGAGAAGGGCAGAGATGGAGGTGAACTTTGTGGCGTTTTGCCAACTTTAAGAGAGACTGTTTTTCCTCCTTCAAAAGGACTCTCGTCATTCGGGGCAGCCCCACATGCACAACACAGGCCATTCTAAGAAACAGCGTTGGTCTATACTTGAGTCTACAAATAAAGAGGTATTTATAAAAATAAATATGTATTACCTTCTCCTCACTCTATTTAATGGGACGGGAATGGAAAAAAAAAAAAAAAGCTTTGAAAGTGCTTTTTATACACACTACAGAGATTTAACATTCCAAGAAGAAAATCACTTCGGGCCAGACTCTTCCCTGATAACGCCAATGCCAAATGACTGACAGGGAGTCAGGTCACTGTGAATAAATGAAGTCCTTTTCTTGAAGTTCTGTGTTAAGTTCTGTCCATGACATACCTTTTAAATGGTTTCTCTACACGTTACATGGCTTTCTTAGGCACGGTACTCCACGAATAATTCTGCTAGGCCTTAAAACTATTCAGTCAATGCTTTATTTCTCCGTTAGTGAAGAGTAATACGAAATGACAGGTTATCCACAGATAATAAAAAAAACATTCAAAAGTTCCCAAACTACTCAAACATACACCCGTACAACTTGGGGGCACTGTGGCTTTTTCTGGGATCCCTTTGGGGTATACTCCTTACTTATAGGTCACACAGCAGTAGGAGGGTCCCCACAGAAGAGCTCTTTGACCCTCGTGTCATGGAGACCAGCAGGGGCCCAGTAATCAATCATTTGGGGGGGGGGAGGAGGGGTGGGTAACCATCATATGTGCTGTCATTTAGAACTCTCTTAAGTCACTGCTGTTGTGGAAAGCCCAAGAAGGGGTACAAAAAATTAAAAAAAAAAAAAGAAATGGAGATAAGAAGGTCTCTAAGCTTAAGGGAAATCACCTGGTTCTTCACGGAGGTAACACAGAATAAGCAGGAAGAATCAGGAGTTAGTACGATCTGTGAACAATGGAGACTATAGATTATGTGTTTTCTATGGCAAAACTAGTTATTACCTACTTATCTATGGGTATTAATTGTATTATTACTTTTCATATATTTTTTAATGTTTTTATTTATTTTTTGAGAGAGAGTGCAAGCGGGGGAGGGACAGAGAGAGAGGGGGACAGAGGATCCTAAGTGGGCTTTGTGATGACAGCGGAGAGCCGGATGCAGGGCTCAAACCCACGAACTGTGGGACCATGACCTGAGCCAAGGTTGGAGGCTAAACCAACTGAGCCACCCAAGCGCCCCTACTTTTTGTATTTTATTCCTTGTCTTATTTCCTAAAATAACTGCATCGTTTGAAAGCTATCCTGCCAACAACCATACTATTTTCTAATCTTTTCCTAGTTTACTAATAGCCAAAATTCACTTCGTGTTGGAAAGGAAAATGAAGAACATGAAAGTCTTTTTAGTCTTCAGATAACTCAAAACCTCTAATTCTGATCAGATCCAACAGATGGCAGTGATGTTATAAATTAACAGCTTAAAATATTCTTGTAATGTGTGGAATCTGCTCCTCAGAAGAATGTCAACCACGGGTAATAATTCCCTCACTATTTGCGTAAATCATGTACAACTTTAATATGAATAATTGGACAGGAGAGGGCAAGTAAAGATCACCTGAAATTTCGCTGAGATGCTATTTCCTGGATCAAAAATCAACAACTTTCTCCTTTCCAAGAAGTATTACAAATGGAGAATTGTCAGAAAGATTAGCAGTGAACGAAGCAAGGAGAAGTGCCCAAAGTGACTAAATGGGTTACCTTTTCATATGGAATTCATTATTGCTCTTAGGTTTCTATTTTCATCTATTTCTTCCTACAAGGGTTGTCTTAGCCTTCTCACTTTTTATTTATTCGCTTAAAAATGATTTCACTTTTCTTTCTCCTTCTATCACTTTAAATAAGCAAATATGGTTAGGGGCACCTGGGTGGCCCGGTCGGTTAAACGTCTGACTCTTGGTTTCAGCTCAGGTCATGATCTCACGGACCTTGAGATTGAGGCCCACATCGGGCTCTGGGCTCACAGTTCAGAGCCTGTTTGGGATTCTCCCTCCCTTTCCCTCTCTCTCTATGCCACCCCCCCAACGTGCTCGCTCATGCTCTCTCTCTCTCTCTCTCTCAAAATAAATAAACATTAAATAAAATAAGTTAATATGGCTGTTCTTGTCCTTTTTTTCCTATGCCTTCAAATTGTTATTTTTTTTAAATGTTTATTTTTGAGAGTGAGAGTGTACGAGTGGGGAATGGGTAGAGAGAGAGGGGAAACAGAGGATCTGAAGCAGGCACTACACTGTCAGTACAGAGCCCGACACAGGGCTTGAATTTGCCAATGGCAAGATCATGATGAGCCCGTCGGTCACTCAACCAACTGAGCCACCCAGGGGCCCCTCAAATTGTTAATTTTATTTGTGTTCATGGCCTTTCCATATTTTTATCCACTTTAAGTGATCTTTACCCTGCAGATAATAAAGAATGAAAAGTACCAATAGAAAAGTCTTAGAGGTAAGTTTCCACTGTTGCTTCTGTGATCCAAATCATGTAAAAACACAACAATACAAACGATCACTTTCTGTTCTCAATTACGGGCATTGGTTGATGTCAGACCTTCTGGTTTTTCACTGTCCTTTCACTTTCCATCGCATTTTCGGTGTACGTCCACTTTCCCCCCAAAATCCGTTGTTACATAAAGGAAATTACGCCAGCATTAAGTGTAATCATAACATACCAGAGATCACTCAATGCATAAAACGGGCCTCCAATTCCAGAAGGTGCCCTGACTTTAAGAATTAGAAATCCAGGGGCTCCTGGGTGGTTCAGTTGGTTGAGCATGTGACTCTCCATTTCTGGTCAGGTCGTGATCTCACAGTTTGTGAGTTTGAACCCAACATCAGGCTCTGTCTGCACTGGCAGCAGAGAGCCTGCTTGGGGTTCTCTTTCTCTCTCTCTCTCTCTCTCTACCCCTCCCCTGCTCTCTCTCAAAATAAATAAATAAACTTGAATAATAAAAAATTTAAAAAAATAATTAGAAATCCACTTTAGGCACATTGAGATATGAATGTCAGAGAAGAGGTTGTCTTCTAACAAACAAAATTAGTATTCACAATGCTTAATTGCAAATTTTTCTTTTTAATTAGGCTGGCAATTATCAGGTATCCAAACAGCTACCCAGTGCACCTGGAAGACATTAGCTCTGGGTTTTTGCCTTTTCTTACTACTTAGGTGTGGCAGAAAAGCAACATTCTTTCTGCCCCCCAATCTCACCCCCCCAGCAGCAGTCACAACTCAGGCCTTCCCCTTCCCCACGTGCCCCCCCATGCCCTCCTGCGGCGCCCCACCCCCCCACCCCAGCAGCTAGGAAAAGTGATCCAAGGCCCTGCTTCTAAAACGTGATGCCAGAAATATTCACCAATGCAGAGTTTAAGCTAATATGTTTTTAAAGAGAATCTGAGTAGAATACACTTTTGATTAAAAATAATCAATCATGGTTATTGTCTCTTCTGTTTTGGTTCTAATTAATGCTCTAGGAGGCCTGCTAGAAGGATGGGCAATGTGGTTTATTTGTTTTCATTCCTTTTGGTTGACTGTAGAACCTTTGCCAACTCCAGTCTTCAGCATTTGGCACAAATATGTCAAATCTGACTCCATTTCCTCCCCCCAAACATTCATTTTCAGTATCTTTTAGCTCAAAAAGTCCAAAGTAAAAAGTATCTAGGTCTCAAGAGAGACAGATATCCATAGCCATAAGAGATAGATCAAGAGACAACCATTTTCATTCACATCCCATATCCCATTCCAAACACATATTGAAAAAAATGATCAGAATGGACAGTATATAATAGGTTAAAGAAACACCTGCCATTAAAATTTTATAAAAATAAAAATAAATCACAAAAATATAGAGATGCGTGGCATCATTTAGTCTTAGTTGACCTTTCTATGTTGACAACATGGAACCATAGAGCCGGATGACAAAGTTCTGTGTAACAGATGACTGAATTGCAAGAGAAAGTCTGAAGCAGCCTCTTTCAGAAGCTACTTAACATCCTAATTTTCTATGATTTTGTATAAAACTGTGAAATTATATAAGCCAGGCAAACTCACATCAAATTAAGACATCTATACACTCTGGAGGCCTATTAAAGTATTTTAGATAATATATCAATCTAAATGCACCCAAGATAGAAGTGTTTTAATGTCACTGGTAAGACTTTTCACTGGCACCACTATCCTGGAACAATGCTATTTTCAAATTGCTACTTATTATGACTCAATATTCTAGAAATTTGTGTACTTTCACATAGATAATGATGACCCTGAATTTAGGAAATTGCTATGTCAAAGATTGGAGCTATTAAAGGAACACAGTTTTGTTCTGATGCTTATCCTATTTTGGCTGTATTTTAATCGGGCATTGTTAGATTTGTAGTCATTCCATTAAGATCTCATAAAATACTGTGTGGGAGTAGAGAAAGGGAAAGAAAGGGTAGGAAGGGTAAGAAATAGATTAAGTATATGATGGAGGTAGAGGAAGATCGATTTCAAGTTAGAAAAGAGTAATCTCAGCCACAATGCCATAAAGCAATAATACACAAAAGTTAATAACTTACGTATTGTGATGGTGGATTTTATGTTGTCAACTTGACTGGGCGAAACAATACCCAGATAGCTGGTAAAATATTATTTCTGAGTGCATATGTGAAGGTGTTTCTGGAAGAGGTTAGCATTTGAGTCAGGAGACTGAGTAAAGGTGGCCCTCACCAATGGGGGTGGGCATCATCTAACCCGTTGAGGGTCCGAATGGAACGAAAAGGTGGCAGGGTGAATCGCTCTCTGCCTAAGCTGGAGCATTCATCTTTTCCAGCCTGGGACACTGGCTTCCCTGGCTCTCAGGCTTTCAGATTCACACTGAATTATACCAAGAGATCATCTTTCCTGGTTCCCCAGTTTACAGATGGCAGATGATGAAACTTCCTGGCCTCCATAATCACATAAGCCAGTTCCTATAACAAACCTTCTCATATCTGTATATTATGTCCTATTGGTTCTGTTTCTCTAGAGAATCCTTAATAATAAACATACCAAATGAGATACAGGGAGGGCAAATAATTATTTTATTTATGAACGTTTCTTTCAAGAAGTTCTCGCTCTTTTATAAGGCAATCTTCTGTGGAGGAAAGAACACAGATTCCAGATTTAATTTCCAGCTCAGCCATTTTAATAAATGTGCGTACCCAGGAAAATTAGGTAACCTTGCAGAGCCTCGGTTTCCTCATCTGCTGACAGATTATCTTGGTAATTGAAGTTTGTGCTGAATATAGATCACATACCACAGTGCTTAGAATATAGAGGGCACTCCTTTCCAATCTTTCCGCATAGTGTTTACCCATAAATATATTGCTTTCCGTAGACTTTTTTTTAAATTTTTTTTAACGTTTATTTATTTTTGAGACAGAGAGAGACAGAATATGAATGGGGGAGGGACAGAGAGAGAGGGAGACACAGAATGGGAAGCAGGCTCCAGGCTCTGAGCCATCAGCCCAGAGCCCGACGTGGGGCTCGAACTCACGGACCGTGAGATCGTGACCTCAGCTGAAGTCGGACGCTTAACCGACTGAGCCACCCAGGTGCCCCTCCATTGACTTTTTAAAATGTTTCTAGATTTACCTAATATTTATGTCCTTTTAAAATGGGTCTTGTAGGGGCGCCTGGGTGGCTCAGTTGGGTAAGCGTCCAACTGCAGCTCAGGTCATGATCTCATAGCTCCTGAGTTCTAGCCCCATGTTGGGCTCTGTGCCGACGGCTCAGCCTGGAGCCTACTTGGGATTTGGATTCTGTGTCTCCCCCTCTTTCTCTCTCTCTCAAAAATAAATAAATAAACTCTAAGAAATAAATAAATAAAACGGATCTTTTAAATTTTCTCTAGATTTGTCAAATGTTTCTACAAAGTTGCCTTTAATATTTCCCGTTTTGTTTCTTCTGGAATCGTCCACAAAAGTTAGACTGTGAGGGGCGCCTGGGTGGCGCAGTCGGTTGAGCGTCCGACTTCAGCCAGGTCACGATCTCGCGGTCCGTGAGTTCGAGCCCCGCGTCGGGCTCTGGGCTGACGGCTCGGAGCCTGGAGCCTGTTTCCGATTCTGTGACTCCCTCTCTCTCTGCCCCTCCCCCGTTCATGCTCTGTCTCTCTCTGTCCCAAAAATAAATAAACGTTGAAAAAAAAAATTAAAAAAAAAAAAAAAAGTTAGACTGTGAGCTGAACCAGATGGCTCACCCATTTTCCCAATCAGCCCAGAAGAGTCAAGATTTTGTAGCATCTTTGAAAATCAGGGCCATCTGATGACTCGGACTTTCATAAGGATTCCTGAGGAGTAACCCAAGAGAGAACATCTGAAAGAATATGTAAATTGCCTGGAAAGCCAAAATATTAAAATGAGAACATCTTGGACTGTTAGATACCCCTAAACAAGTCAGCGTTGAGTTTCTCCTTACTTTGCATTAGCGGGATGGCATGTGGTTAGATTGGCCAGGGCCAGGGAGGCGGCTTCCCTCACTTCTTCACTGTCACTCTTCAGCAGCAGGATTAACTGTGGAATCCCTACAGAAAAAGAGAGAGGGAAGATGTGGTTTTGTGAATACCCAGCTAAACTACAACTGGGGACCTAAAAATGTTCGAAATGGTTTTTTCTGCTTTGCTTACCCTGGTTATTGAAAAATTCCTTGCTGCCCGTATTCTCACACATTGCCGAGATCGCTTGGGAAGCGGCAATTTTAGTTCCGTCGTTTTCAGAACCCAAAAGGGCTACGAGGCATTTTTCAACCTCTTGTTCGTGAAAAAGTTTTCTATTTTCAGCTTTCATAAACCAAAAGGAAAAAAATTAATCAGGATTTTGCCGCAAAAAAACCATGCAAGGGTAACTACTTCCTCATCTAAAATGGGACAAGAGGTTCCAACTGTTTCTTAGCCTCAGTCACAAAGCTCTACACTAAATAAAATATTCCCCCACTCAACCTCTAGAACACAGTGACTATGCAAAGTGACTTATGAATATTAAAACTTAAGTTCCTGTTCCCTTGTATGATATCAGTACTGGGGCAAAGAAAATTCTACGATAAGAAAGAGGCAAGTTTCAGATTTAGCGAAAATTTATTTAACGCCAGTCATGCTGCCTGGCACGGTGCCGTGTTCACACAATGCTGTCTTCTCACTAAGGACAAAACCCTGTTTGGGGCGCCTGGGTGACTCAGTTGGTGAAGCGCCCAATACTAGATTCGGGCTCTGGTCACGATCTCCCAGTTTATGAGTTCGAGCTCGCACGGGGCTCCGTGCTGGCAGGGTGGACCCTGCTTGGGATTCTCTCTCTCCCTCTCTCTGCCCCTCCCCAGCTCTGTCTCTCTCTTTCTCTCAAAGTAAATAAATAAAGACTTTTTTTTTTTTTTAGAAAGGACAAAACCCTGTTTATTTGATGTTTATTTTAAATACAAAACTCAACATTTGAAGAATGCCTAAGACATACAAACTGGCATGCTGGAGACTCAAGAGAAAAGGAGAGAAGTAGAGAAAGTAAAAATGAGTAAAAGAGAATGAGCCCAAGTCTTTGGGATTTATAATCTTATATCAAAAAATCATAATCATTTTTATCTCAAGTTACAATAAATGCTGTTGCAGCAAAAATTACAATAAATATTTAATTGCTAAATTACCATTGATATAACCTAAACATACATTAGCATGGTTTTTTTTTTTTATTTGAAAACAAATAAAATTGTGACTCTAAGAACATACCATGATATTCACCCCATTATGAAACACTTAATTAAAAATCAAAGTATTTTCGGGGCGCCTGGGTGGCGCAGTCGGTTAAGCGTCCGACTTCAGCCAGGTCACGATCTCGCGGTCCGTGAGTTCGAGCCCCGCGTCGGGCTCTGGGCTGATGGCTCGGAGCCTGGAGCCTGTTTCCGATTCTGTGTCTCCCTCTCTCTCTGCCCCTCCCCCGTTCATGCTCTGTCTCTCTCTGTCCCAAAAATAAATAAAAAACGTTGAAAAAAAATTTTTTTAAAAAAATAAAAATCAAAGTATTTTCAATGTTCTTTCTGTTCCCTACTGTTTTTCTCTTGATTTCCTTTCATTTTTTTAAATAAATGACAACCTCATTACTATACTAAGGAAGCACTGCATTAAACTAAATTAGAACGTTAAAACCTCATTTTTTTGTTTTGTGTTCTCCAGCTATTTTTTAAATTTAATTTTTATTATTTTAATGTTTTTATTTTTAGAGAGAGAGAGAGAGAGACCGCACAAGGGGGAGCAGGGCAGAGGGGGAGAGAGAGAGAGAGAGAGAGAGACGGAATCTTAAGACAGAATCTCCATGCTGTCAGGTCAGAGCCCGACGTGGGACTTGATCTCACAAACCATGAGATCATGACCTGAGCCAAAATCAAGAGTCACATGATCAACCAACTGAGCCATCCAGGCATCCCGTAAGTTACTCTTTATTAAAGGCATGTACTAGAAAAAAGATATATTAAACCAAACTCAATTTTAATGCCGTAAGAGGAATCAGAGACTAGTTTGAAAAGAACCAGCTTACACATAATTCTTTGCTAATTTGTTTACAGTCCTCCAAAAAGCGTCATCGTAGGTTTGACTTTCCATTAATTACCCTTTGAAGTCAATTTACGTGGTTAAAATTGAAGAACGTTGGGGCGCCTGGGTGGCGCAGTCGGTTGAGCGTCCGACTTCAGCCAGGTCACGATCTCGCGGTCCGTGAGTTCGAGCCCCGCGTCGGGCTCTGTGCTGACGGCTCAGAGCCTGGAGCCTGTTTCCGATTCTGTGTCTCCCTCTCTCTCTGCCCCTCCCCCGTTCATGCTCTGTCTCTCTCTGTCCCAAAAATAAATAAACGTTGAAAAAAAAAAAATAGAAGAACGTGTAAGAAATGCTCGTAGGATGTTGATGTACGTAAGAGGAGACTATTCCGTTAGAATAAAAAATCTCTGCAAAAACCGCCCTACTCATTTCGATCGTATGTGACTTCTGCACGAGGAACTAATTCATCGTTTACATATATTACAACTAACTTGTGTTTCTAGGAATATTCTCAGAATTTATCATAACTGCTTGTCCACTTTAAAGTTAATAGAGGATCTCTGTCTTCTTTTAACCGTGAGTTTTTTCAAATTGCCCCCTTTTGCGCAGAAGCGGAACCACACTCACATGTCACCACCTTGGCAATCACTTTTGGCCTCTGTTCACTCCAAACACAGCAACCTGGTCACAACTGGCATTGGCTACATCACTAACACTTCTGTTCATTTGTCTTAAACCAATTATGAACCATGTCCTGTAATCCTATCGTTTTAATCCCTTGCTCCTTTCACTTAAACTGAGGATTCAGGCAGGTCATGACTGTTTTACTCTTGTAAATGGTGCGATTAATACTTAAATCTCAAGTATGTGGCTTCTGAAAGGTTTTAAAATATATGTAGTCCTGATTAGTATTCCCTGAATAAAAAAGATCTGAAACTCTTCTAGAGTCTTTGACCTAAAATGCTTAGATTTATAATTAAGATTTCCCTGATAGCTCTAAATTAACTTTACTAAACAGAACACTCTGAGCATAAATTCTACCAGGAAAATCAGCCAGAAGAATTAATTTGTCAAGACTAACTTTGGAGTATGTGGTTGTCGCATTCAAAAACCAGTATATACGCAATTCTTGGAAATATTTTTTTTTAAAAATAATCTAAATACCACGGGCAATTAGTTTCTCAGCCCTGCTGGGAGTGTTCTCAAAATCCAGCTGCGTTCACCAAACCTCAAAAGTGCTGACTGCAGTGTGGCCATAATAGATTTAAAAGATGAATTAACATATTAACCAAGTACCTTCACTGAATTGCTGCACCGAGAAGTAAAGTATTTATGTTTTAATTATACAGATAATAAAGATGGCAAGGTAATTATGCTACTAATAGAGTAATGTCCTTTAAAGATAACATTTGTGCAGTATCACTAAAATAAAAAGCGTGAGGCTTTGTAACTGGAAATAAATCTGCACGTAATGATGCTTTTCTTCACCCGCTCTCGGGAAGTTGCTATGGCGCCACCTTTGCTCCTGCTGAGATGTTAATGTCAGTTCATAAACCTCCTGGCAACGTGGTAATTAACACCTTCCTCCTCCCGGTCCCAGGTCAAAAACTGACTGATCTGGGCTTTCGACTGTGAGGACGCATGTTAAAAAGTACTCAACAAATAAAACTTAAAGAATGTGTATTAAGGGGCGCCGGGTGGCTCAACGGGTTAAGCGTCCGTCCGACTTTGGCTCAGGTTATGATCACACGGTTGTGAGTTCGAGCCCCCCATTGGTCTCTGTGCTGAAGCTCAGAGTTCAGAGCCTGGGGCCTGCTTCGGATTCTGTGTCTCCCTCTCTCTGCCCCTCCCTTGCTGTCTCTCTCTCTCTCTCAAAAATAAACATTAAAAAAAAAATTTTTTTAAGAATATGTATTATGTGTCTGTGTGTTTTTGACGTGCACTGACAATGCATTCCCTAACTTACAAAACATTTTTGATGATGAAAAAGTAAGAAAGAAAGTTTTACGTGAATACTGATGGCTACATTATTCTTAATAACAGGATAAGGAGCAATATTTGTGAAAACCTACTTATAAATGGAGTTCTCTAACTGTGCAAATATCTTCTCTCATTCAGTAGGTTGTCTTTTAGTCTTGGTGATTGTTCCCTATGCTGTGCAGAAGCTTTTCATTTTGATGTAGTCCCAATAGCTTATTTTTGCGTTTGTTTCCCTTGCCTCGGGAGACATCTAGAAAAATGCGGCTACAGCTGATGTCAGAGAAATTACTGCCTGTGCTCTCTTCTGGGGTTTTCTAACTGTGGAAAATTATTTTGAGACTTCATGATTATTTACTTCCAATACAGAAATATTAGGAGAGAACTTTGTTACTCCTTAGTAAGTTTTTAGTTTTTCATTGTCACTAGTTAATATAAAATAAAGCATCCTAGATCTGGCTGGGTCTGGCAGAGAGAAGTCAAGGCAGGCAACATTTGGTATAAAAAGGGGTAGACAAGAAACACAGGTAGGGCTTGAAAAGAAGGCACAGTATAGAAGGGAGGCAGGGAAGAAGAGGTACTTATTGTCGATCTGGCCAAGTAAACAGCGTAAGGAAGTAAATAAACAACAAATAGAAGAGATCATCAGGTAAGCGATGCGGCTGTAGGATTTAGGAGTTGGGAAGTCGATGTCAAATCCTACAAGGACTGTTTTGGCAGAATGGGAGAAGCTGAAGTCTCATGCAGTCGGTCGAGGGATGGAGATGAGATGAAGAGGTGAAGTTATTTAAAATTAACTAGTCTTTCAAAGAAGTTGATTGAGAAGAAAAGGGGGGGAAAGAGGGGGCCGTGGGTCAGGGACAAGTCGGGAAGAAACAAATTTCTGTAAACTACTCCTGGTCAATGAACAATTATGGGCTCCTCAGAATGTTCTAAATTTGTGTCAGTTTCCTCCTATACAACCACTAGGACCAGGAGAAAATAACACCCCAGTGTTGTAATGCCACATTAGTGGGAAAGCCTCATCATCATCCAAAACTGGGTTAAAGGATTCCATTGCCGTCTCAGTTGACGGGGTAAATAAGCAAGGGCATCCTGCAGGTCTTGTCTGATTATTGTAACTAGGCCTAGTTGATGAAAAAAAACCCATCAAAACATTAAAAACCACAATTAGGAATGTGTAATAGGTATGGAAGGAAGAGAACAGAGACGGGCTAAAATAATAAATATTCCTGGGGAAAAAAAAAACAGTAAATAAAACAAAAGTAATAACCAAAAGTATAATAGGAAAAATGTTTCCTGAGTTAGAAAACAAAAAACAGATCCCAAACCACGATTCAGTAGATGACAAGACTTTTCTGTTTCAGGCAGAGAGAGAGGGTGGGTATGTGTCAGACACATTTTGACAAAGTTTTTTTTAACTTATAGGATAAGGGATTCAGCACAAATACAAAAAGAAAATATTTTCTATAAAGAAGAATGGAAATCAGACTGCCCTTAGACTCGGATGCTACAAAAACAAGGTTTGTAGAAAATTGGAGAAAATGCTGTGATGTAACAGTTCCAGACCCAGCCAAACTGTCCTATGTGCTTTTTTCCTAAATAAAATCTTAAGAATGGGTATGTTTTATCATGAGAAATTTACAATGTACATTGAAGTGGATTCAATATGTAAATAACGGTAAGTGTGGAAAAAATTGAGTGTATAACGGCAAACTGATTCATAAAAAAAGAGAATTATATAGATTTTTAAAATGTATTTATGTATTCATTTTTTACAGAAAGAATGCTTGGGGGAGAGAGGCAGAGGGAGAGAGAGAGAAAGAGAGAAAGAGAGAGAGAATCTCAAGCAGGCTCCACACTCAGCCTGATGCGGAACTCGATCCCACAACCCGATCGTGACCTGAGCTGAAATCAAGAGTCAGATGTTCAACTCACCGAGCCACCCAGGTGCCCCCAAATTACACAGATTTTTAGAGAAGAGAATCTATAACCCCCCTATGAAATTTACAAACATCAGGAAAGGGAAGAGTTATGGAAGCAAAAAAGTTAAATGTCTTCAATAACTGTAGCCACTCTATCTTTAAAAAAGTCATTTAAAATTTCCTTTCATCTATATAACAAAAAAAGGAAGAAAGCAAAGAAGACAACATAGAAAAATGAAAAGCCGAAAAGAGCAAACACGGTCAGGAAGAAGGTGAAACAAATACAATAGTTGTAGAAATAAACCTAACAATGGTTCATCCCTTTGCCTCTGGATCTAACGAGTGATGGTTTCACAATATTGCTAATCTGTGGGGACCTCGCTATCCCTTGTTTGTTCCCTTAACCCTGACTGTACTTCTGAAAGTAGTCCCTTCGTGTGTCTCTTTATTTAACTCATCTGGAGTTTAAAGAGCTGGTAGTACACCTTTTTGTGTAGTCAACAAGTATCCATTCCCTTATTTTATTCATTGTTTACCTTTATCTTCTAGAACAGTGCCTTGCATATAGCAGGCATACAATAAATATTTGCTAAGTAGTGGGCAAAGAGCATACTTTTTCAAGATCTCATAGAAGACTCGTATCCATAGATCATATACTAGGCCTCGGTGACAATGCAATATTATTTTCAAAGCAAAACTTGCATTTTTTAAACTACAAATCAAAAAAATGTTAGAATTTAAAACGGGAGACTTTGAACTCTGGGTCCTGCTGGAGAAATGGGATCTGGGGCTCACTGTAGGTCTTTCACTCAAGGGTTGGCCCAGTTTGCTGATATGGTCAAAAGGCTGATTAAAATCCTTGCTTCATAAAACTGAAATTGAAAATAATCCTACGATAACCAAATCTTTATATTACATAAAATGATGGTGCATGTTTCTAAAATGCTGTTCATAATATACATCACTCCACTTCAAAGAGGATATCATGAATAAGAGAAAATCCAGAAAAAGTAAGAGAATGATTATAGGATAGCATAACGACATGATGTATGGGGAAAGGCTAACTGAAGATTCTTCAGTCTGGAAAAATAACGGTTAAAGGAAACATGAAAAAAAAAATCACAAATGGCATAGATGAAATCAATACAGATTTAGTCATTTGATTCTAAAATAGTGAGGAGACACAATTTGGAACTGGGATGTAGTCATTTTAGAACTAACATAAGGAAGTAGATTCATAAAACATTAAGTGCCAGATGGGATTTAAAGACTATCTGCTTGAGTTTCTTTGTATTACAAATAAAGAATGGATTTCACCAAATGGTGCTAGGAAAACTGGATTTCCACACGCAAGAGAATGAAGTTGGACCCTACCACACCATACACAAAAACAACTCAAAAATGGATCAAAGACCTAAACATAAGAGATAAAACTATAAAATTCTTACAAGAAAACATAGGGGAAATTTTTCATGACATTGGATTTGTTAATGATTTTTTGGATATAACACCAACAGCATAGGAAACGAAAGAAAAACGAGAGAAATTGGACTCCCCCAGAATTAAAAACAGTGCGTCAAAGGACACGATCAATAGTATGAAAAGGCAACCCACGGAATGGGAGAACATGTTTGCAAACCATACATCTGATAAGGAGTTAATATCCCGAATATAGAAAGAACTCCTACAACTCAATAACAACCTGGTTTAAAAAAAAAAAGGGGGGGGGGGGGCAAAGGATTTAAATAGACCTTTCTCCAAAGAAGATAAGCACATGGAAAAAAAAGCTCAACGTCACTGATCATTAGAGAAATACAAATTAAAACACAGTGAGACACCACTTCACACATATGAGTATGGCTACTAACTAACTAACTAACTAACTAACTAAATAAATAAAACAGCAAGTGTGGGTGAGAATGTGGAGAATTGGAACGCTTGTGCCCTGTTGGCGGGCGTGTAACATGGGTGCAGCTGCTGTGGAAAACAGTATGCAGTTCCTCAACATATTTAACACAGAATTACCATATGATCCAGCAATTCCAGTCATGAGTATATACCCAAAATAACGGAAAGCAGGGACTTGAAAAGCTATTTGTATATGTATGTTCATAGCAGCATCATTCACAATAGCCAAGCAGTAGAAGAAACCCAAGTGTCCATTAACAGATGAACAGGTCAACAAAATGTGATGTATACATACAGAATACTATGTAGCCTTAAAAGGGAAGGAAGTTCTTTTTTTTTTTGAATTTTTTTTTTTTTACATTTATTCATTTTTGAGAGACAGAGCACAAGCAGGGGAGAGGCAGAGAGAGAGGGAGACACAGAACCCGAAGCGGGTTCCAGGCTCCCAGCTGTCAGCACAGAGCCCGACGCGGGGCTCGAACTCACAAACCACGAGATCATGACCTGAGCCGAAGTCCGACGCACAACCAACTGAGCCACCCAGGCGCCCCGAAGGGGAAGGAAGTTCTGATGCATGCTGGAACATGGAGGAACCTGAGATGGGTCACGCAAAGTGAAATAAGCCAGTCACCAAAGGACAAATATTTTACAGTTCCACTTGTATCAGTACTTAGAATAGTCAAAATCACAGAAACAGAAAGGGTGGTGGTTGGTGGGGACTACAGGGAGGGAGAAGTGGGGAGTTCTTGTTTCATAGGTACAAGCTGTCTGTTCTGCAAAACGAAAAGAGCTCTGGAGATGGATGGTGGAGACGGCGGCCCAACAGCGTGAATGTACTTAATACCGCTGAGCTTAAAAATGGTTAAGACGCTGGGGCGCCTGGGTGGCGCAGTCGGTTAAGCGTCCGACTTCAGCCAGGTCACCATCTCGCGGTCCGTGAGTTCGAGCCCCGCGTCAGGCTCTGGGCTGATGGCTCGGAGCCTGGAACCTGTTTCAGATTCTGTGTCTCCCTCTCTCTCTGCCCCTCCCCCGTTCATGCTCTGTCTCTCTCAGTCCCAAAAATAAATTAAAAGGTTGAAAAAAAAATTAAAAAAAAAAATGGTTAAGACGCTAAATTTAACATTATGTATATCTTGCTACCATTTTTTTTTTAAAGAGTAGAACTCATTTCCTTTCCTTTAATCAAAACCAGCTTCTCTTCTTGAGTTCCCCATTTCTGTGAATGGCACCATTCTACTCTCAGCTGTCCTAGCCAGAAACCTGGTCTTGTCCTTGACATCACCTTCTTCCTCCTCCAACCCATGTGGTCACTCATCGAACACTTATGGACCCTCCCGACGTGCCAAGCACTGTCATGGGGGTTCTCCTTGCAAATGTCTGTTTCAGGAAACTTTCACCTTCCACCTAGATGACCACAGCAGTCCTCTTCCTGGTCTTTCTGGGTCCGGTCCAGCACACTTCGAATCTCTCCCCCGCTTTGCAGCAAGAGAGCTCTTTCTTTTAAAAGTGAGCATCTGCAATGGTCCCCCATCTTTCTAAGCCACTTCAATGGCTCTTTGTTGCCATCAAAATAAGGTCCAAAGTGCTTCCTTGGCTTATATCGCACATTAGCATCTGGCTCCTCATTACTTCCACAGCCATCACTTTCAATTTTCTGCTGCATTCTATTCACTAGCCGTTCTGAAAACTTTCAGTTCTAGAATTTACCATGCTCTGTCCCTCCTCTGGCCTTTATACCCTGTTCCTTCTCCTTAGAGCACTGGTGATCCTTCCCCATCCCACCAGGACCTTCTTTGCCCAGACAATTTCTATTATTTACTTTATGTCCTGGCTGGTAAATTACTCATGTCGGGAAAACCTATCTGATCCAACCTGACTTTAGGTGGCCCTCCCAGGTGATCCTGTCCTTCCACCGTCAAGCACAGTGTGATCATCTGCTTCCTTGCCCCTTCTGGGTTTATTGACCCAAAGTGGGGGGCTCAATAAATAATTAGTAAATGAATTAGTAAATAGGTCCAGAGAGGCTGTGGTTCATTCATAGTTACAACTTAGGTCATTGCACTGCAGGTAGCGGGACCAGTGGTAAAACTAGACCACCAGGGACTCCCCACCCAGGGCTCTTCCCACTGCTACGTCACACGATGGGTCATAAATTCATGAAACTCACTATCCCAAGAGGGGCTGTGACCGGCTTTAAATGGTCCAACCACACAAAAGAGAAGTCGCAAAAATTTTCGCTTTGATATCGTCTGTCTCTTGCCATCGTCCTCTCTTTCGGTCACAGACAGCTAAGAAGACCTGGGATAGCTGGAAAACAGAACTGACCAGGCACAATAAGGTCTAAGTTCCATTTGATAGAACACCGAGCCAAGCAACTTTTGCCAATATTAAAAACCTTGATTTTACAACCTGTCTAGATTTGGCATTCATAACGCAACTCACAAGTCCCCTCTATATTAACTCCGTACTGGACGGTGACATTCGGCTTACTGCTGTAAAACTCTGCCTTGAAGAACTGAGTATGGATTGAAAAGGAAGTGGGTCCCATAATATACACATAGGCATATATATGTACAGATGTGGGTGTCTATGTTTAGAAACAAATCATTTAAACTAGTCAAAACTGTCATCATTTAGAAGAGGAGTGATGTGGAAGGAGGAAAATAAAATCACATCTTTTATTAAATAAAATACTCCAAATATACATAAATTAAAACTATAATTTCATCTTCAGTGCTTGTGATGTAGTTAATCTCTCATATTTTACAGATTTATGCCAACATAGCTCGCCACTGAAATGAAAATTGTATTATGTATACAGTGTGAGCATATTATTTTTCCCAGCCATATCACATGGCTATATCACTGCCTGTCTCCAGCCGAAGTTGAAATTACTGTACAGATATCATTCCGAATGTGGGTATATTGAAACAACGTTTTTCAGGATCACAAGCAAGGCAGGGATTCTGTAAAATTTCAGAATCAAGGGGAAATAAAGGCTTAACTTAGGAATGAATTGCTTTAAAAAAAAGATTCATAATTAAATCATATTGAGTTAATTATGTCCCTGACAAAGCAATTTCTACTTTTACTAATTGGCATTGAGATGAATCTTGACCTTAAATAGTAAGCACTATTCTCCAACGCTCATTTAAAAGGCGACAAATACTGGGGTGCCCGGTTGGCTCAGTTGGTTAGGCGTCCCACTCTTGATTTGGGCTCAGGTCATGATCTCATAGTTCATGAGATCAAGCCCCGTGTCGGGCTCTGTGCTGACAGCACGGAGCCTCCTTGGGATTCTTTCTCTCCCTGTCTCTCTGCCTCTCCCCCACACGTGCACGCATGCACACGCTCTCCCTCTCTCTCACAAGAAATAAACTTCAAAAATTAATTAAAAGCAGACAAATACTCTAGTGCTTGTTAGTACTAATCAAAACCAAGAATACAAGAGGAAGCACGTGTGCTTAGTTCATATAAAATGAGACATACGATCATAAGCTGCTTTAGTAATTGCTTTTGCTGCATTCTTCTGAATATCAGGAATTGTAGAATTTTCTGCAAAGGACAGGAGCTTCTTAAGACCCCCGGTCTGCTGAATCAGCACCAAAGTATCCATATCTTCAAGGCAATTGGCTATCACGGAAAGTGCTTCTATATGAAGGTCATTCAATTCCTAATAATAAAAGCAAATACAACCTCAGAAAATTGTAGTGAAAGAAACTGACACTTCCCAAATTTTACTACAAGACGAAGGTCAGTCAGAACATAACCTTGTTAACGTTGTTGTGACAGATGCCCAAGGAAACAGTTCTGTTTAATTATCATAACATCACTCTCCCTCACAGTTTGCCCCATCTCTTCTTGCTCCCCCTGCTCCAAAATGTTTCACAGATACAGGATCATTTTTTCACAAATAAAGACGCTTGCAACAATAGTAGCCAAGTGAAGTTGCTCATACAACCTCGTACCGCCAACGATTTTAAAATCCGAAGAAAATATTCTTTGAAAAAGCAGACAGGAGCTGAAGGAAAGCATATTCCCTAAAATCTCCAGCTGGTAGAGGGAGGTGTTGTAAGTCTGTGACTTCTCGCCTCCACTATCATGGGCTCCAACACAGCAATGCTTCTGGTCAAGGAGCTCTCTTCACAGCAAACCAAGGGTGACAGTGGGTCCATGCCCATATCCCACCATCCCGAAGCAGCTGGCTCAACAGAGTGGCCTTTTGAAGACAGTTACGGTGCCAGTGAAGTGGGTGGCAATACCTGGCAGGGCCGGGGCAAGGTTCTCCACTTTATATACGTTCTGAATCAGTGGCCAATATACGGTGCTGGATCTCCCATAGCCAGTGATGGTGGGTCCAGGAATCAGGGGGTGGAAACGGGTGTGGTAGCATTGTTACCCCCTAGTGGCCCATTAGCCATATCTTTGCTTGCTCTCTCCCAGAACTCATGCTCTGTTGGCCTAGAGGTCTTAGTTCCAAAGGAGAGAGTGCTTCCACCAAGAGGCACGACAATGATTCCACTGGACTAGAAGTTAAAACTTCCCCCAACCACTTTGGCCTCCCCATGCCTCCACATAAGCAGGCAATGAAGGAAGTTACTGTGCTGCTAGGGTGGCTGATCCCAACTACCAAGGGGAAACTGGACTGCTACTCCACACCAGAGTGTATCCGGAATACAGGAAGAAGAGTGTATCTGGAATACAGGAAGAAGAGTATATCTGGAATACAGGAAGTCCTCCGGGTATCTCTTAGTATTACCATGCTCTGTGAATAAGGTTGAAAGAAAACTACAATAACCTAATCCAAGCAGGCCTCCTAAATGGCCCAGACCCTCAGGTATGAAGATATGGATCACCCCACCGGGTGAAGAACCACATCCGGTTGAAGTCCCTGCTGAAGGAAAAGGAAATGTGGAATGGGTATTGGAGGAAGATAGTTATCCATACCAACTACCACCATGTGGCCACTTGTAGACAAGAGGGTTGTAACCGCCATGAGTATTTCTTCCTTATTTTGTTATGAGTGTGTGTGTGTGTGTGTGTGTGTGTGTGTGTGTGTGTCTGTGAAATAGTGTGGGTATTTTTTCCCTCTCTTATCCCCTCAGGCAACATAAGATGTATTGACTTTACAAGTTAGTAGTTATTCTTAATTTTACTTCATAGTATTTAAGTTACAGGATATCAAGGAGAAGACTAAATATCCCCCAAGGACATTGCATCCTCTTCTGGGGAAAGGGTTAGTATATTCTGGTTGTACACAGGATAGTTATATCATGCTAGGCATGCAAGGACCTTGCTATTGCCTTGATTTTGAGATTAAGTAGGATTTAAGGAGATATGTAGGGATGCCAAATTGACTCATGATGATTAATTTTCATGTTTTAACTTGGCTAGGCCACGGTATCCAGATATTTGGTTAAACATTATTCTAGATGTTTCCATGAAGGTATTTCTCTAGATGAACATACTATATAAATCAGTAGACTAAGTAAAGCAGATGATTCTCCCCAATGGGGATTAAATAACCCCCTTCCTGCTTTATCCTAGAGAAAACTATGGCTGATAAAGCCTAAAAGACTAATTCTAGGTATTTCAGGAAATCATGAAGAAGATCCTAAACAAGAATTTAAAAATCTTAAATTTCTAAACCGGAAGAATAAAATTATTTTATTTTTTTAATTTTAATTTATTTAGAGAGCAAGTAAGGGAGGGGCAGAGAGAGAAGGAGACAGAATCCCCAGCAGGCTTTGCACTGTCAGCATGGAGCCCGATGCGGGTCTTGAAGTCACAAACCGTGAGATCCTGACCTGAGCTGAAGCCAAGAGTCAGACGCTTAACCAATGAGCCACCCAGGTGCCCCTCAAAAAAAGTCTTTTTTTTTTTTAACAGTTTGGCTGCTTCTTTTTTTTAAATTTTTTTTTTTTAACATTTATTTATTTTTGACACAGAGAGAGACAGAGCATGAACAGGGGAGGGGCAGAGAGAGAGGGAGACACAGAATCCGAAACAGGCTCCAGGCTCTGAGCGCTCAGCACAGAGCCTGACGCGGGGCTCGAACTCACGGACTGTGAGATCATGACCTGAGCCGAAGTCGGACGCTTAACCGACCGAGCCACCCAGGCGCCCCAAAAAAAGTCTTTTATAATGGCCTCTATCATTAATCTGATTTAATCATGCTGATAAACAATGTAGCAATAAACAAATTAATTAATCCATTTTACTGAACACTATGCTTAAATATAATAAAATTTTATTTTAAAAAGCATTCTACATTCGGATTTTATAGCAACATGTAGGAGAGATACATTTCCTCATAGAAAGTTGAATGAAAGTGTCAAATACCTTAGTTTCTAGGATTTTAATAAGGTGGTCCACTCCTTGATTGTCTCTCAGCGTCGTTCGTGCCTCCTTATCATTTGTAATAATACCTAAGGTTTTGAGAGCCAACAACTGAATAACTGGATATTCTGACTTCAAGAGATCCAATATAGGGGGGATTGCATTTAGTTCTTGAAGTGCAGCTCGACACTGAAAATCCTGCCATGAGATACAAATGATCAAATAAGTAAAATTTAAAGCAAAATACAGTCAGTCACAAGAATGGAGAACCTCTATGGTCTAACAAAGGACATTGTAAGTTTTAAATTTCCCATCTTTTATTCCAGATTCCCTTCCAAAGTCACTCACAGAGTAAGTAAGAAAAACCCTCCATCGACAACACCTAAATATTCATTTTAACTATGCAGACATTGTCAATAACAGGAAGTAGATGTGATCTATGGTTTTTGCAGTACCTATTGTTTCTTTATTATCCAGCAAAGTCCTTTCGTTACTAACAGACTACAATAAATCTGCGCATAATCAAATTCTTTTCACACTCTATACCCTGTTTCAAATAGTATTTGATAAAATGAAATGATGCCATCAATTCCTTATTATCTTCATCCAAATGGATTATTTATGAAATGCTTACATGCACACAGTGCTGCTGGCAGGCCCTGTGCACGCAAATTTATACCAGGTTGAGTTCGGACACATGACCTTTATACAAGACATTTATAATATCAAGGGGTCGTTAGAGTCTAGGTGAGTCGCTCTCCCCTGTGTGTCTGCAATTCTGTGTATGTGAGTGGTGGGGAGAGGGCTAGTTGGGGTGAGCAGTGGAGAAAACCAAGCAAAAAGTCATGAAAAGCCCCCAAACTCTGACTACTAATCATGACACTTAAAATCAAAATATCATAAATGTCAAATAGTATTAAGGTGGAAAAGGTCCCATTAACAGCTTAGCTTTTCTCTATCCATCCTTCAGTGCATGCTTCCTACAGGCATAAAAACTGTAGAAAGTTGTTTGCTGTGGGTTGAATTGTGTCCCCCCAAAATGTATGTTGAACTCCTAACCCTTGGTATCTCAAAACATGACCTTATGTAGAAACAGGGTCAGTAGAGATGTTATTAGTTAAGTTAATGTCATAGTGGAGCAGGGTAGGTACTTAATGGTGTCCTTAGAGGACTGGGGTCTTTAAAAGAAGAGGAAGCATGGGGTGCCCTGATGGCTCAGTTGGTTGAGTGTCCGACGTTGGCTCAGGTCATGATCTCAGTTTGTGAGTTCAAACCCCGCGTTGGGGCTCAGAGCCTGCAGCCTGCTTCGGATTCTGTGTCAACCTCTCTCTCTGCCCCTCCCCTGCTCACTCCCTGTCTCACTCTCTCTCAAAAAGAAATAAACATTAAAAAAAATTTTTTAAATACATAAGAGGAGGCACAACAGAGGGAGAGATTGCAATGATGGCAGCTGTATACCAATGACCGCCAGGGATTGACGGCCGCCACCAGAAGCTAGGAAGAGGCCAGGAGGATGCTTCCCAGAGCGGCCGTGGGGGCAGGGCCCTGCTGACACCTCGAGGTCGGACCTCCAGCCTCCAGCACTGAGAGAAATTCCTGTTGTTTTAAGCCGCTCCGCGTCTGGGGTAGTTTGTTACGGCGGTCGGAGGAAATTAACATGCTGTTATTAACCAGTAATTCTGTTGTGAAGAATAGTGAAGGCAAGTCTTTTCATTTCTCTTTGATTAAAAAATTATAGGGAAGTAAGAGCTATGAGGAGTCTTGGGATGAAAGATACTAACCCACTGACCGCGTTATTTAGGCCTGTGGGATAAGAGAAGGGGGACAGTGGAGCAGGGAGGAGCCAGGGTAGAGGCCGGTGAGTGCCCAGCCTGGGGCAATGACTCCTGAGGCCGGGAATGCTCTTGCCGCCTTCCGGCATAGCCCATTTGTCTCTCTTCCTATATAATTTGTCTAGATACTCCACCTCTCGGTGAACCCTCCTTTACTTTCACTTCACTATCTCTTCCTTTTATATTCTACTGCTAGCTCTTTCAAATGGCATTTTGGTATTTTCACTTGATCTAAGCAAAGCTAATCAAATGTGTGTGTGAATTGTTCAGGAACCTGAGCAGCAAAAGAAACAGAGAAGGCTGTTCAAAGTGTCAGGAAGCTGACCTGCTGTGGGGAGGGGGGGGGGGGCGGTGCCTTGAGGGGCTGCGGGAGGGGTGGGGACACAGGACAGCACAGGTAGGAGAGGCCAAGGCAGGCTGTTTCTTTCCATAACAAAGGAAAAACAGTTCAGTGACAAAGCACCTCACAATTATAAACAATGAGCTCTGTTCAGCATACTCAACTCATTGGGTCTTCACCAATAAATAAGTCTAATCCAAAAATCTTGGTACACTGAATACGGTACGCATTGCATCCAATGTGCTTAGATCACCAAGGTTAGGTCAATAAGTCTGCGTGGGTGAAACCTCGTTCAATGTATTAGATTCCACGTTTCAAGAAGAAATACATTTATCTACTTTCATCCTGCCTTAATTTGCAAGCCATTCTATTCTTTGAAAATTTACATACACTTCTAAAATGCCCTTTCATAGACCTGTACTCTGAAAACGATGAAACATTGAAGGAAATTGAAGGCAACACAAAGAAATGGAAAGATATTCCATGCGCATGTATTAGAAGAACAAATACTGTTAAAATGCCTATACCAATCTCTACATTTAATGCAATCCTTATCAAAATGCCAACAACATTCTAGAACAGACAATCCTAAAATTTGTATGGAACCACATAAGACCCCAAATAGCCAAAGCAATCTTGTAAAAGAAAAACAAGATGGGAGGAACCACCACTCCAGGCTTCAACGTATATACAAAGCTGTAGTAATCGAATAGGATGGTAACTGACACAAAAGTAGACACCCAGATCAATGGAACAGCATAGAAAACCCAGAAATAAACCCACAATTATATGGTCAATTCATCTTTGGCAAAGGATGCAAAAACATCCAAGGGGAGAGAGAGTCTTTTCAATAAATGGTGTTGGGAAAACTGGACAGTAACGTGCGAAAGAATGAAACTGGGCCACGTTCTTACACCATACACAAAAATAAACTCAAAATGGATTAAGGACCTAAATGTGAGACAGGAAACCATAAAAATCTCTGAATAGAGCACAGGCGATTATTTCTCTGACACTGGCCATAGCAACACCTTTCCAGATACGGCTCCTGAGGCAAGGGAAACAAAAGCAAACATAAACTATTGAGACCACATCAAAATAAAAAGTTTATACAAGCAAAGGAAACAATCAACAAAACTGAAAGGTAACCTTCCGAATAGGAGAAGGTGTTTGCAAATGGCACATCCAGTAAAGGGTTAGTATCCAAAATACAGTATATAAAGAACTCATACAATTCAACACCCCAAAAACAAATAATCCAATTAAACATGGGTAGAAGTATGAACAGACACTTCTCCAAAGAAGACATCCAGATGGCCAACAGACACATGAAAAGATGCTCAACGTCACTCACCATCAAAGAAGTGCAAATCAAAACGACAATGAGCTATCACCTCACACCTGTCGGAACGGCTAAAATCAACAATACAAGAAACAACAGGTGTCGGCAAAGATGTGGAGAAAAAAGAACCCTCGCGCCCTGTTGGTGGGAATGCAAACTGGTGCAGCCACTGTGGAAGGGAGTCTGGAGGTTCCTCAAAAAGTTAAAAAAACAGAACTACTCTCTGATGCATTAATTGCACTCCTGGATATTTACTCCAAATATTCAAAAACCCCAATTTATAAAGGGATACATGCATTCCTATGTTTATTGCAGCATTATGTCTAATAACCAACTTATTGAAGCAGTCCATTCACCTGTTGATGGAGATATAAATAATGAGATATTATTCAGTCAAAAAAAGAATAAAGTCTTGCCATAATGCAACAACATGGATGGAGTTAGAGCATTCCGCTAAGCAAAATAAGTCAGTCCGAGAAAGACAAATACCGTATGATTTAAGAATTTAAGAAACAAAACAAATGAACAAAGGCAAAAAAAAAAAAGAGACAGAGAGAGACAGAAAGAGAGAGAGAGAGAGAGAGAGAGAGAGAGAGAGAGAGAAACCAAGAAACAGATTCTTAACTATAGAGAACTGATGGTTACCAAAGGGGAGGTGGGTGGGGGGTGGGTGAACTAGGGGATGGGGATTAAAAAGTTCACTTTTGGTGATGAGCCCAGAATATGTATATCATTGTTCAATCACTATATTGTATACCTGAAACTAGTATAAAATTATACGTTAACTGTACTGGAATTAAAATGGAAAACTGAATAAAAAAAAAGAAAATGCCCTTTCATGGGACACAATTGCTTCTAAAATGTGAAAGTTGAAAGGTATCTACACTCAACCTCCATTCTTTTTTTTCCCCAAACGATAACTCCTAAATAGTACCAGAAAAACAAAACAAAACAAAACGGTGAATCAAAACTGAGGAGTTTTTAACACCTTTTAGCCTTTTTTATTGGGCAAATCAATTCTATAAATAGCTTTGGTCAAAACCCGCTTTTAGAAATCACCCTCACCTGGGTCAAGTTGTAAATGCACTCAACAGAGTTCTTCTTCACGTCAGGGTCTGGGCTGGCCAGCAGTCTGACGAGTGGCTCTAACCCGCCGTGCTCCAATATTTGCACTTTGCTGGTATACTCCGCAGACATGTTCGCCAGGCAAAGACTGGCGAACTCATGAATCACCACCTCCTCTGCACATCAAAGATAAACAACACAAGTGTGCGAAAGGCTTCCACAACCACTACTTTAAAACACGTTTTGAAAACCAAAGCTTCACGAATCCTAACTTTGGTGAGAGCCCCTCTTGGCTTGAAAGACCTTAAGGACAATTCACAGTTGATATTACATAGGCTATTTCCGAGGAGTAGTTTAATGAAATGCGAAAAACAAACCAGTCCCATTTTTGAAACAGATGCGTGATGCAAAACTACCTTCTGGAGCAAGCTGAGCGATGACGGAATTCATGACATCTAGTTCCCTTAACAATTTTTTAACATCGTCTGCAAAAGAAGAAACAGCGTCTTAATGTTTCTTATTATCAATAACAGCGAGGTTGTTTAAACAGTCCTTTATGAGATAGGCTTTATTATTACCTAATTTTACAAATAAAGAAACTGAGGCTCAAAATCAGCAAGTCAGTGGTGAGACCAGGTAGCATGGTCAGGTCTGTCGGACCCTAGACAGACTCTAGCCCCTCTCCTTGATCACCGAAATATACTACCTTCCGACAACACTAGAAAAGATAACCAGAAAAGTGCAAAGTGTACCCAGAACACTAATCAGTAAAGCCGAGTTACTGTGCCCTACATTTGTTTACCGTATAGTAGAAATTCCTTTCGGTGTTGTTTTGTTGGAAAGGGTATTTTTAAATTTTGATTTTAAGAAAACTTGTGCAGAATGCAAGTAAGAATTATCCTCAGCCTTTTCGATTACTATATCTTGGTTGTGTTCCATTTGATTATCAGAGATGCCAAAAATGATTAAAGACAAGTATATTGATTTGTTTAAAGTTCACTTCTGTACTAGTCACGTGAGCCTAATTAAGGCCGAGCAGACACACCCCTACTTCTCCGCTGCCATCCTTAACCCGTGTTTTCTGAGAAATAAGGCATAAGAAATAAGGTACTCATTTAGTTTTTGCAGTGGTTCTTGGTCAGTTATCTTTGTAAGCCAAAATTAGCATCATTAGGATTTTGGAAAATTTCACTTCGCGGCAGAGAGTCTCTGGATGGATTTTTCCTCATTAACCACTGGATATACTTGACTTTTATTGGACACCTTTTGCTCTGTTTCTGTTCAAAATGGCGGAAGAGGGCCAGCAAACTTATCGCTGGCTTACATGTATGTGAATAAGCTCGAAGTACAAAAGAATAGTAGAGCTTCTGGAAAGGGTAGCGTCCCAAAGTGAAGGGCATTATTTTACAGTCAACACTGGTTCAAAAAACGGGGGCGCCTGGGTGGTTTCGTCGAGTGAGTGTCCAACTCTTGATTTCTGCCATGATCCTAGGGTCATGGGATCCAGTTATCCAGCCCCGGGAGATTCTCTCCCTCTCTCCCTGTCCCTCTCCCTGGCTCATGCTTTCTCTTGCTCTCTCTAAAATTAAAAAAAAAAAAAAAAAAAAAAGTATACCTTGACAGGGAATTAAACAAGTGAAGGCATCCTACTCAGATCTTTCCAAGTGTGCTGGTGCACCTTCTAGAAAACTTGTGTTCTTGGTATTCCTGCTCTGAGGAGTCCAGTGTCTGTATTTCCAAATGAGAAGGCCACACCCGTCTATTTTTACATGCTTGATGCAAAATATTTCTGGGCTTTTAGATCTCCAGTTCATTCTCCATTTGGTATCCAAAAGAACCTTCCATATATTTCAAAGTTTCTGCTGCAACACTGACCACGAGGTCAAGAACACCGATGCTCCATGTGCCCTCTGCTTCTCTCGTTTCCCTGCAGGAAGGAAATGCTCCCGCAGGCCGAGGCCGCCTGGCTGAGCCCGTATGTGACACCTCACGTTCTTCTGCCCTAACAACTCAAAAGTCTTCATCACAGAAACCCGTGCCACGAAATTCCCTTCTAGATAGGAAGTTAGCCAAATCTGTCCAGTAACAGATGTAGTAGAGCTCTCCGCTAAACCATTTTTCTCTTGGCTCAGAGGAGGGCTCAGATTCTATGGCAGTGCCTATAAATCAGTGGCATAGCGGATCAGTTTGTTATTCTGCTTTTTGACCCCAATTGTCCCTAAAGGATCTTTCTTTTCCTGAGGGTAAGTCAGCAAAACATAACGGATAAGTGCCTATTTTCGTCACTCGAAAAACAATATCGATCTCTGCCCCCTTCTTTCTCCACAGAGAACACGCTCATATAGGGCAACTGAATAGAAACTCTATCTATTGTGGTCGGTCCACGCAAATATGTTCTAGCTGGGGGCGCCTGGGTGGCACGGTGGGCTAAGCGTCTGACTCTTGATCTCGGCTCAGGTCACGATTTCACAGTTTGTGAGTTCAAGCCCCGCATCGGGCTCCGCGCTGATGGCGTGGAGCCCGCTTGGGATTCTGTCTCTCCTCTCTGCTCCTCCCCCACTTGTGCTGTCTCTCTCTCAAAATAAATAAATACATTTTTAAAAATTTGCTTTAAATATGTTCCAGCTAAACTCTAGGACACATACAATTTTAGGTGGTTCAGAACTGCCAACACCTTCACTTCCTGGAGTAACTTCATGCAATCTGGGTTTTTTTTAAAAACATTTTTTAAATGTTTTTACTTAGTCTTGAGAGCGAGAGAGAGAGCAAGCAGGAGAGGGGCAGAGACAGAGGGAGACACGGAATCTGAAGCCGGCTCCAGACTCTGAGGTGTCAGCACAGAGCCCGACATGGGGCTCAAACACACAAACGGCAAGATCATGACCTGAGCTGAAGTCAGAGGCTTAACCGACTGAGCCACCCAGACATCCCATGCAATCTGTTGTAACTGCATTCTTATTTATACTTTCTGGTTGCCTAATATGAACCATCCAATTTATTTTTGACCTTATATACTCTTTTACATCAACCTTTTCTTAAGATGGCAAGCTCTACAGATTGCCATAAGTAATGTAAAATCTGGGCTTCAAGGATGGCAATGAACTCTCTCTTTAGCTGACTTCATTAAATGAGCCTCTGTTATACGGCCTCATCAAACTAAATACAAACCGGGGGCGGGAGGGGGGGTGCGTAAGAGACAGCAACTCCATTTTGATTAAAAGGTTTAACACAGTAATTTAAATGCTTGTCTTGAATGACCCAGGATTAGCATAGGCTCATAACTCAATCACTTTAGAAAAAAGACAAAGAAGAAAAATCAAGAATTTGTTTGCTCTCACAGCAATCATTTTAGCACCGGGCATTCTGTTGGAACATCGTACTGGTTCATCCACTATGAACATAGTGAAAGCATTGAGTACGTGAAAGGCATGTGAAGATACAAATCTCTAAAGAAAAAGCGGTTATTTTAAGACAGTCTAAAGATGATTTAACCATGCGGCACCAGAGGTGCGTTTGTTTACAAATTAGTCTGGATACATGCCTTTTCATTTATTTTTTTTTTAATTTTTTTTTTCAATGTTTTTATTTATTTTTGGGACAGAGAGACAGAGCATGAACGGGGGAGGTGCAGAGAGAGAGGGAGACACAGAATCGGAAACAGGCTCCAGGCTCCGAGCCATCAGCCCAGAGCCCGACGCGGGGCTCGAACTCACGGACCGCGAGATCGTGACCTGGCTGAAGTCGGACGCTTAACCGACTGCGCCACCCAGGCGCCCCAATGCCTTTTCATTTAAAAAAGTTTCTTTAACGTTTATTCATTTTTGAGAGGCAGAGACAGAGTGTGAGTGGGGGAGGGGCAGAGAGAGAGGGAGACACAGCATCCGAAGGAGGCTCCAGGCTCTGAGCTGTCAGCACAGAGCCCGAGGCGGGGCTCGAACTCACGGACTGTGCGATCATGACCCGAGCCGAAGTCGGATGCTCAACCGACTGAGCCACCAGGTGCCCCAGGCCTTTTTGTTTAGAGTGAACAACTAGCTTAGTCGCCTTGGACATGGATGGACAGTGAAGCAAAAGCTATTCATGTACTGGCTGTACTGACAAAGCAGGAACACGAGCCATTGAGGACACCAAGCAGGTTATCGTGTCATCAGATCGTTCACGTAGAAAATGAATCAATTCCCATAAATGCCTTGATTTTTTTTTTTTTTTTTTTTTTTTTTTTTACCCAATTCGTGGAATCAAAAGAAAGCTCTTGGTCAGGGGGCGGGAGGGTTCATTCATCATATCTAAGACCCACGGGCTCCCTGGAAACCGCCAAGACAGCAAAACTCTTTCCAGTGTTATGCTTCGTGGTAGCAGATTGCACCCCAGCACTGGTCGCAGCCCAGCCAGCCGGCTCCCAGGGGGTGGCTCGACGGGTCTGAGAGCCATCACATTGAACACTCAAATGCAACGGTCATTCTCAATATTTTAGGGTCACAGACTCTTTTGGAAACTCGTGAAATACAACATACAAACCCTGCTCGGGAAAATGTGGCAAACAATTTGGAGGGCTTCACAGATTATAAGCTCCTCGTGTATTGGAAGGTGCAAATTCTAAATAAAATGAATACGAGAAATCAAGAACAAAAGTAAATAGGAAAAAAAAGTCATAGAAACCTAGACACTAAGTTAGAAGGCAGAAGTCTCAGCAGAAAATTATGACTTTCCTTTCCAAAGGACACGCATTCTCCCCCAGAATCACGTAGTAGGAGAACCTGAGTTAGCATGTGCACTCATGTTACGGATCGGAGAATACTTGATGAATCCAGTCCACTAAAGCTAGGAGCCAGAGAGTAGAGTTCTAATTCTAGCTCTGATCTGATTTCTTCTATTAACCACCCGCATGAATACACAAGGAACCTAATCCTTTCAGAGCTCTTTTCTATTTTTAAAACGAGGAGTTGCATAAGAGGTATTACAAAGCACCCCCGTTTCTCAAATTCCGTGGCGTGTAAACGGAATAAAACATAAGAAAAATTTTCATGTTCCCTTTTTTGATTATAAATACTTTCAAGGTGGCTCATTCAACATGGCGGAATTAGTACACAGACAATTAGTACACAGACAGTACTGAGACAAATTCATGAAGGCCCCACGATACAAATGATTACTACCTTGTTTAACTTCTCTGTACCTCAGTTGCCGCACATATAAAGGGAATGACCGTAGCACCGACCTCATTAAATGACTGAATGTACAAATAGCATGTAGGACAGCGCCTGGCACACTGTAAATGCTGTGTGAGTGTTGACTAATGTTACCAAAATCTGGGTTGGTAGAGCATCCACTCCCCCACGACTGTCCTCATCCTGCAGCCAGAAATACCCCCAGACCCCTGCCTTCCAGAACAGCCGCCATTAGAGCTCCCACACTTGCCTCTAGATCCCCTTCCACTAACAGCCCCAGCGGGGCCCTATCAGCCCCCCAGAACTGCAGGCAGTGTTCACGCAGTCTTGGCGGCGTTGGCTGTAAGGGCACAGATGTCACCTAAAACTCTCCTTCCCCGTCACTTCCCATCTTCCTGTCTGCGACATTAATGCCACCGTCCCTGCTGGACAGCGTGGGATAAAGAGCCCCCCTTCCTCTTCCGTCCTGTCTCACCCCAGGGTTCAGGAAAGTGAGGGGGGGGAGTCAGGAAGTTGAGGGAGGAAACTGAGCTTGTGCTTTTGCTGAGACTGGTGAGGGGGGGAGGTATGATAACTTTAGCCGCATGCCATGAGACAGACAGATATGTTTATTCCTAACTGCCTGGGTTTCGGTTTAGAGTTCATTCAGTCTTCACCAAGAACGTCATGTTTTATTATAAAGTCACAAGGCCTTTAGTGACTAACTCAGAAACCTACCATTATAACATGAAAATGACTTTCAAGTGAAACAGGCATCCTGTTCATTAGTCAGGGACTGCCTTTATTGGCAGAGTTTTCGTCAAACCGGTATTCTAACAGACATAATAGCATATTTTAACTAATACTATCATTTCACCATATTAAACATATGAAAATATTCAAGCCATAGGTCTGATTTAAGAAATAAATACATGTCTAAAATTATTTTTGGCAAAGTATATTTTGCAGTTTCAGAAAAATAAATGTATCAAACCTCTTCGTCCTGGGTTACTTTCACTATGAAATACATACGAAGTGTAGCTTACATATGGGCGGACAAATTACGTCACGCTAACTCCAGAAAAGAGCTATTTTAAGAGACAATGAGTGCCCTTCAACTTGTTAGACTCAAACCTACCACGTCACCAACTCTGAGAGTTTTACATGGATATATTTGCATGTGTTTTTATATTTTAAAAATATCTCGGGGCTCCTGGGTGACTCAGTCTGTTAAGCATCTGACTTTGGCTCAGCTCATGATCTTTCAGTTCATGAGTTCAAGCCCTGCAACAGGCTCTGTGCTTTTAATGAAAAGCCTGCTTCCGATCATCTGTCTTCCACTCTCTCTGCCCCTCCCGCCACCTCAAAAATAAATAAACAGTAAAATAAAGAAGAAAAATACGTTCTTAAAATATGAAATCATAATCTGTTGTATTATATTTATTTAACTTTTCGTTAACATCAAAGTCAGTTCAAATAAAATTAAAAACAAACCCCTTGAAGTTAAATTTTAAAAAAGGATAATGCATTACATGAGGTTATGAGATTATGTCTGAGAGTTGATACTTACTATTAGAAGCCAGGATTCCAAATATCATGGTAGCATTTCTTCTTACAATTTTGTCTTCATGGGTGAGCAGCTTGGTTAAAGGTTCCACAGCTCCAAGTTCAAGGAGGGTAGCTTTGTTTTCTTCACCTGATATCACAGGTAAAAAAAAAAAAAAAGCATGCATGGATATCATCAGTCTCATCAAAACTCTCCCTCGTGCCATTTTAATTTCTTATTTGCTGTTTGCCTTTCACATTCCTCTTTGCTTCCGCATATACTTGTCTCCGAATAAACTTTAGAGCGCAGGGATCCTCGACATTTGCTGCTTTCCTTCTTCCTGATGCTTATTTCAAGAGCTGGCTTCCTCTTGTCATTCAGTTCTCAGTTCACACTGCACCTGCTCAGAGGGTCTCCCCTGACCACCCTATCTAATGTTACCACTATGTCCAAGCCTTTCTTCCTCTTCCCTAGTCTATTTCCTTCATACCACTTAGCCACCTCCTTGCCTCGTTTGCCTGTTCCACTAGAACTTAATTTTCCACGAGGACAGATACCCTTTCTGTTCTATTCTCTCGTATCCTCAGCGCCTAGCATAGAGCCGGTCATATACTGGCGTAATTAATCACGAGACTTCATTAACATACACGGACCCCACTTCAAGTTAAAGTGGGATGGTGGGGTGAGTTCAGGGAGTTCGTTTTTCACCCACTGGGGTTACAGCACCTATTTTGTCATCCAAGATGTGTCTGCAGCTAGCATGAAGGTTCACGCACAGAGGGGAGCCGCCAGGGTAACTGGGGACTCCTTAGCTGTGGCAAGAAACCCCAGAAGGCCACGTAATGCCAGGGTCTTGCTTAACTATAGAAGCAATTTAGCTATATCTTGATGAGTGGGATATCGTTCTACAAAGTCAGGAACAATGTTTAGGTCCTGATTAATTTCAGCTTTTTAATTTCATGGGCTACGAAAACATAGATCTCACTTTCAAAATTAATTTGAGATATAATAAAGTCCCTTTCACTTGTCTTGCCTCAGTTTTCTCATAAAATTAGAGTATTTTATATTTTAAGTTATAGGTCCATATTCTGATACCACACAGACTATATCTTCCTAATGAAATTGCCCTGTCTCTAAATGGTCAAATTTGTCGCCTGCTAAGAACATGTTGAAATATGCATTGTTGACTATCACAAACTTCTCTTCAAATCTTCCAATATTTGCATCTTAAGGAAATTCTAAAACTTAATTTCTTAGATGAAAACATTTTGTCAAATGAATCTTTAATATAAATTTTAAGATACTTATGCTTAAATAAAAAAGATATTTTATATGTCATATTGTCATAAAAATTAAGTTTGTCTTTAAAATTTTTGTTCTGAGACTTTTATTACATAACTTGAATTATCTCTTCATCAAAATACATTTCTTCTCACTTTATAAACAATGCTGTGTATTATAATTTTATGACCAGCAAAAGAGGATTTGCAAAATTAATAGCTTGTATAATCTTTACATCTATTTTTATTCTTTTTTGACAGTTTTTATGAGGCATCATTGACATACAATAGACTGTACAAACTTAAAGAGAATAATTTGATAAATTTTGACCCATGTTTAACACCCATGAAACCAAACACCAACATTAAGGGAAAAAAAAACATATCTAACAGCCCCAAAATTTCCTCTTGACACTTTGTGACCTCTTCCTCCTGTTACTATACATTATTTGGCATTTCCCAGAACTCTATATAATCATAGAGTATGAATTTGTTATTATATATATCTATATAATCATAGAGTATGAATATTGTCTGGTTTTGCTCAGTCTGATTATTTTGAGATGAATCCATGTTGTAGCACGTATCGTAGTTCATCATTTTTATTGCTGAGTCCTACACCATCATATGGATATACCACACTTTGGCTGGATCATATGGTAGGTGTACATTTAACTTTTTGAGAAACTACCAAACTGTTTTCCAAGGTGATGGTACCATTTTACGTCCTCATAAGCAATGTACGAGGGTTCCGATGTCTCCATATCCTAGCCAATATTTCTGTCGCTCTTTCTGATTAGAGTAATCCCGGTGGCTGTGAAATAGTATCTCATCATGGTTTTAATTTGTATTTCCCTCATGACTAATGATGTTGAGCCAAAGGCACTTTTTTGCCATCCATATGGCCCTTTAACCAAGTGGCTATTCAAATCTCTTGCTCATATGTATGTTTAAACTTGGTTTACTTTATTACTGAGTTTTGAGAGTTCTGGACACAAGTCCTTTATCAGATACATGATTGACAAAGATTTTCTCGTGATCTATAGCCTATCTTTAAAAAGAAAATTACTAGACCTTTTTTTGAGCAGTTTTAGGTTTATAAAAAAAAAATGAACAAAACATACAGAGTTCGTATACTCTCCATCTCTCTTCCTTCCCCCACTTCCCTAATTATTAGCATCATGCATTAGTGTGGCACATTTGTTACCATTGATGAACCGATATTGATACGCTGCTATTAACTAGAGTTGGCAATGTACATTACAGTTCACTGACTGTGTGGTACAACTCTATGGGTTCTGAGAAATGCATAAGATTATGTTTAGCTTTCCGAGAAACTACCAAACGGTCTTCCCAAGTGCCTGTACTATTTTGGACTTCCACCAGCAATGAATGAAAGTTCCTGTTGTTCCACATCTTCACCAACACTTCACGCTGCCATGAATTCATGCTGTTTACAATTTTAGCCATTCTTCTGATAGGTGTGTGCGGATATTTCACTCTTGCTTTAATTTCCTGGTTAACATACGACACCTTTTCACACACTTATTTGCCATCTGTGTATCTTTTTTTGGTTAGGTGTGTGGGTTCAGGGTAAATTTGATAACATCCGGTCAACTGTCCTCTTACGGATTATGTTTTAGTGTCATACTGAAGAAACTTTTGGCTAGCCCAAGGTCAGAAAGGTTTTCTCCTATGTGTTCTAGAAGTTTTATAGTTTTAAGTTTTATGTGGATATCTCATTCTAAAACCATTTGTTAAAAAGACTGACTTTTTCTACTGTATTGTTTTTTTACCTTGGTTGAAAAATTGTCCATATATATGTGGGCCCATGTATGGCTTCTTTATTCTGCTTCTTTGATCTATTTGTTTATCTTTGTGCCAATAACGCTATCTTACTTACTGTAGCTTTATAATAGTCTTAAATCAGGAAGAGTATGTTCTCAAGGTTGCTACTTTTTCAAGATTGTTTTCACTTTCAGGGTGTCTGGGTGGCTCAGTTGGCTAAGCATCTCACCTCGGCTCAGGTCATGATCTCACTGCTTGTGAATTTGAGCTCTGCATCAGGCTCTGGGCTGAAGCCTGCTTCAGATTCTGTCTCTCTGTCCCTCCCCTGCTCGTGCTCTCTCTCTCTCTCAAATAAAAATAACACAAAAATTTTTTTTTAAAAGATTGTTTTGACTTTTACTAGAAGCTTTGCATTTCCATATGAATTTTAGAATTAGCTTGTCAATTTCTACAAAAAAAATTGCTCAGATTTTGGTAGGAATTGCATTAAATACATAGATCAATTTGGGGAAAAAATGACATCTTAACAATTGACATCTTCCACGCCATTAATACAGTATCTCTTTCCATTCATTTAGAACTTCTTTAATTTCTCCCAGAAATATTTTATAGTTTTCAGTGTACAGATTTTTTCCCGCCTTTTGTCAGATTCATCCTATGATCTCATACTTTTTGGTGCTATTGTAAATAGTGTTAAATTTCATGTTGATTTCCAATTGGAAACCTGGAATTGGAACTTTGCTAAACTTCCAATTGGAACTTTGCTAATGTATTATTTCTAGCAGCTTTTTTGTAGATTCAATAGACTTTTCTATATAAAAGATGATATCATAGTCTATAAATCAAATATAGTTTTGCTTCATCTTTTCCGATCTGGATGCCTTTTGTTTCTTTTTCTTACCTGATTGCATTAATTAGAACTTCCCATACAGCCAAGAGCAGACATTTTTCTCTTGTTCCTGATCTTAGGGGGAAAGCATTCAGCCTTTCACTATTAAGTGTTAGTTGGCCATAGAGGAAGTCTGTAACTACTCCTACTTTGCTGAGATATTTTATCAGGAGGAGACACTGGACTTTATAAAGATAATTCTTTGCATTTATTCAGATCATAATATGGTTTTTCTTTTTTTAAATATAGTCTATTCATATCCTAATGCTGCTATAACAAATTACCCAAAACTTAGTGGCTTAAAACACAAATATATTATCTATGGTCTGGAAGTCAGGAGTATGTAGTTGGCCAAGTGGGCTAAATTCGAGATGCGGACAGGATTATGTTCCTTTTTGAAGTATTAGGCAAGAACCCATTCTCATTTCTTCCCATGAACATTCCTTGGCTAATGAGCATCTTCTATTTTTAAAGCCAGCAATCACATCACTCCGATCTCTGCTTCTACTGTCACATCTTTTCCTCTGACTCTGACTCTCTTGTCTCCTTCTGCCACCTATAAGGACCCTTGTAATTACGTAGGCCCCACCTGGATAATCCAAGATATTTTCCTCTTCTCAGGATCAGCTGATTAGCAACCTTAAATATATCTAAAACCTTATTTCGCCTTTGCCATGTAACATAACATATTCACAACTTCCAGGGATTAGGGGAGTTATTATTCTGCCTACCACACATAGTAAAATACCTTGATTGATTTTCAAATGTTAAAGCAACCTTGCAATTTGGGAATAAATCTCGTTGGTCATGATCTTTATCTATATCTATATCTATATCTATATCTATATCTATATCTATGAGGTATATTAACCTGCAGATTTATTTTCCTATAATGACTTTGTCTGTTTGGGGTATCAGGGTAATAGTGACTTCACAGAATGAATAGGGGATTATTCCATCTTTCTCAATTTTCTGCAAGAGTTTATATATAACTGGTAGTATCTCTTCTTTAAGTATTTGGTAGAATTCAGCAGCGAAAATATGTGGACCTGGAGCTTTTTTTGTGAGACAGTTTTGAACTACAAATTTTAATTTCTGTAATAGATATAGGGATATTCAGGCTATCTATACTTTCTTTAGTGAGCTATGGGAGTTTATGTCTTAAAATAAATTTGCCTACTTCATCTAAGTTGTAGAATTTATTGGCATTAAATTGTTCATAATGTTAATATTATCCTTTTAATATCTGTAGGACCCAGAGTGATGTCCCCTCTTTCATTCCTGTATTGATAATTTGCCTTCTCTCTTTTTAGTAATCTGGCTCAAGAGTCATACACACACACACACACACACACACACACACACACACACATATTTCACTTGTTTATTTTATAATAGAAAGTTCTTACCTCTTAATCCCCTTTACCTATTTTACTCATCTCTCCACCCACCTCCCCTCTGACAACTACCAGTTTGTTCTCTGCATTTAAGACTCTTGTTTCATTATTATTGATCTTCTCAAAAAACCAGCTTTTCGTTTCATTACTTTTGTCCATTATTCTGTTTTCTATTTCATTGATTTCTGCTCATATATCCTTGTTACTAATAATTGGGTTTAATTTGCTTTTCTTTTTCTAGTTTCTTAAAGTGGAAGTTGAAGTCATTGATTTGAGACTTTATTTTCTTTCTTTTTTTAATGTTTATTTATTTATTTGAGAGAGGAGGAGAGGCAGAGAGAGAGAGGGAGAGAGAGAATCTCAAGCAGGCTCCATGATCAGCATGAAGCCAAATACAAGGCTCGATCTCATGACTGCGTGTTCACAACCTGAGTCAGTATCAAGAGTTGGATGCTTAACTGACTGAACCACCCAGATGCCCCAAGACCTTATTTTCCGGCTGGCATTTAGTACAATAAATTTCTCTCTAAATACTCTTCTAGTAGCATCCCACAAATTTGTATATGTTGTGCTTTCATTTTCAATTTGGATTTTCCTTTTGAATTCTTTCAATCACAGATTATTTAGAAGTGTGCAGTTTACTTTCTAACTATTTGAGGATTGTCCAGAGTCCTTTGTGTAATTGATTTTTAATTTAATTCTATTGTGGTCTGACATATATTTTATATGATTGGAATCCTTTTAAATTCATTCAGGCTTAAAAAGAAATTTATTAAGGCTTGTATTATGGCTCAGAATATTGCCTACTCTCATAAATGTCCTCTGTGCATTTGAAAAGAATGTACATTCTGCTTGGAGTATTCTATAAATATCCATTAGGCTAAATTCATTTATATTGCTCTTCAAATCTTTTATATCCTTACAGATTTTCTATCCACTTGTTCTTTCATTTATTAAGAGGTTATCAAAATCCTCAGCTATACTTGTGGATGTTTATTTCTCCCTGCATTTCTAACTTCGCGTATTTAGAAGGTATGACATTAACGACATAACTGCTCAGGTTTTTTTCATGGCTTCTTGATTAATTGACTCTTTCCTTATTATTATAAAATGAGGTTTTTTATCTGATACTCTTCTTTTTGCTGTTTATTTTTCTGATAATTAATACAGCCACTCTAGCTTTCTTTTGATTAGTGCTAACATAGGATATCTTCTTTTTTTTTAGAAAGGCTGACTGCCACATGCAGTGTCACATTTGGATGTGTCTGGAGTCATGGAAACTTGACTACCCTACGTTCTCCTACAAATGGACCTTGAGAGCCTGTTTACAGGTTCCAGGAGGGGAACACAGCTACTCGTATACCCTTGACCAAAGAACGGTCCTCTTCTATCAGGGAAGGGCGTCCTCTTCGACAGAGCTCACAGCTTCGGGAGGGGACACATGTGGAGCGGTGAGGCAGGAAGGGGACACCCGCCTAGCCAGCCAGATCAGCCGATTCAACCGTGGCGATCAATGGGGTGACAGATGTCGCAGCCAGATCACCCTCACGTCCCAGATACCTTTTTTTTTTCATCCTTTTACTATCATTATCTGTGTCATTATATTCTAAGTGCATTTCTTGAAGGCAGCATGTAGTCTGATCTTGCTTTTTATCCAATGTGACACTCTCACGCTGTTGACTGAGGTGCTCAGACATTCACATTTCGTTTGGTCATCTGTTTAAGGTTTAAGTCTACCATTTATTTGTTTTTTGTGTCTCATTCTTTGTTTTACTCTTCTTCATTTCTGCCTTCTTTTTATGAACTGAAGATTATTTTTATGATTCCGTTTCGTTCCCTTTGTTGGCTTATTTGATATTACCCTTTGTTTTGTTATTTTAGTGTTGTATTGGGGTCTGTATTATACGTCCTTATCACAGTCTACTTTCAAGTGGTGATATCCCACTTGACAGACAGTAGAGGAACCTTATAATAGTACACTTCCATTTTTCCCTTTTCTCCCTTGGTTCTGTTGTTGTCATATACCTTATTTATACAAATGTTTCATGCTGCACAGTATATGATTATTATTTTTGTTTGAAATAACCAATTTGAGGGGCTCCTGGGTGGCTCAGTCGGTTAAGCATCCGACTTCAGCTCAGGTCATGATCTCAAGGTTTTCGTGAGTTTGAGCCCCACGTCAGGCTCTGTGCTGACAGCTTGGAACCCGGAACCTGCTTTGGATTCTGTGTTTCCTTCTCTCTCTCTCTCTCTCTCTCTCTCTCTCTGCCCCTCCCCTATTCCTGCTCTGTTTCTCTCTCTCTCTCTCTCTCTCTCTCTCTGCCCCTCCCCTATTCCTGCTCTGTTTCTCTCTCTCTCTCTCTCTCTCTCTCAAAATTAAAATAAACATTTTATTAAATGTTTCATTAATTTTTTTTTCAATAACCAATTTGATTTTTAAGTGACTTAAATAATAAGGAAAAACTTTATATGCTAAATTTCTAGTGTTCTACCTTTATTGTTATTGTATTGTGTAGATCCACATTTCCATCTAGTGTCATCTTCCTGAAGGACCTACTTTACCATAATTAGTAGTGTGGTTCTGCTTGCAATAAACTACTTTGGCTCTTGAACGTCTGAAAAAGACTTTATTTCACTTATGTTTTTCAAAGGTATTTTTGCTGGGAATAGAATTCTAGGTTTAAAGTTTTTATTTTTTCTTTCGGTTTCAGCTTTAGTTAAAGCTGTTTCTCCACTGACTTCTTGCTTGCATAATTCGGATGATAAATCTATTGTCATTCTTATTTTTGTTTCTCTGAATGTAATGTGTTTTTTCCTCTGACTGCTTTTAAGATATTTCTCTTTATTACTCTTTTTAAGCAATTTTGTTTTGTTAGACCTTAGTATATAATTTTCTTCATATTCATTGTGCTTGGGCTTTTATGAGCTTCTTGGATCTAGAAGGTTGGAGTTTTCATTAAATTAGAGGAATTGGGAACTCTTATTTATTCTAATTCTTTTTCTGTCCCTCTCGCATGTTTTTCAAAGACTCCGGTTACACATACGTTGCGTCAGTTTTGATTTACTGATGATTTAGATCCTCATTATGGGTCGAATTTTCTTGCTTCTTTTCACGCCTGGTAATTTTTTATTGGATGCCAGACACTGTGAATTTTACCTAGTTGGTAAGTGGTTATTTTTATATTCTTCAAATTTGTTTTGGGACACAATTATCTGGAAACAATTTGATCCCTTCAGGTCTTGCTTTTTAAATATTCATTAGATAGTACTAGAACAGAGCTCGATCTAGCACTAATTATTTCTAACTATTGAAGTAAGACCCTTGTGTATGTTCCATACAATCATCCATGAATCTTGAGTTTTCCAGTCTGGCTGATGGGAACGGGCCCTATTTGTGGCCCTGTGTGAGCACTGATCCTGTTAGGTCCTTTGTCCGACTTCAAATAGTTCCCATACATACACACCCTGATCAGTCTTGAGTTGGACCCTTTACCAATCTCCAGTTCTCCTTCTATGCAACTCTTTCCTCTCTGTTACCATCCTGAAAACTCTTGCTTCCTTTGTCTCCCTTAACTTTCGGATCTGTCTTCTCAACTCCGTGTCTACCAGACTCTGTACAGGTTAACCCTTCCCGTGATGCAGTCTGGATATTCTCTGAAATCAATAAGCTGATGTAATCATAGAGTTCATTTCCTTCATTTCCTGTCTCTCAATGGTCACTGTCCTTCATCGCCTAATACTCAGTGTTTTGCCAACTGCTATTTCGTATGTTTTTGTTTTCTCACTTGTTTCAATTGGGAAAGTAAATTTGACCCCTTACTCCTTCATGGCCGGGGGAAAAGTCCCATCATTTATCTTTAAAAAATAGAAAATACTGCTCTAGTATAAAACACCAGACTTACAATATCTTCTGTGTTGATTTCACATAATCTACCTGTATCTTTACCTCATGTCATATGCAAGGAGATGGTATTGGATGACTCTGTGGCTGAGTGAGACTCGTGCTGCCGTAACTGCATGATCCAGTCTCCCTGAAATCTAGCCCAGAATTCCACGCAATGACTCATGGACCATTTCTGCCAGAAGCAACGATTCTGGTTTTTATCTGGATTCCCAACGATGACTAGAGTGGGATAGCAAGGAGACTATTTCACCATTTGCTAACAGAATGATTTGTTGTTCTCTCCGACAAGTCCCAAACATAATGTTTAAAGTATCATTTCCTTAAAAATCAAATTACGGGGCACCTGGGTGGCGCAGTCGGTTAAGCGTCCGACTTCAGCCAGGTCACGATCTCGCGGTCCGTGAGTTCGAGCCCCGCATCGGGCTCTGGGCTGACGGCTCGGAGCCTGGAGCCTGTTTCCGATTCTGTGTCTCCCTCTCTCTCTGCCCCTCCCCCGTTCATGCTCTGTCTCTCTCTGTCCCCCAAAAAATAAATAAACGTTGAAAAAAAAATTTTTTTAAAAATCAAATTGCTCCCTTCTTAGTTTAAAAGTTTTTGTTTGTTTGTTTGTTTTTAATTACAAAGTTACCCTAAACTCTCCAAGTATTCTCAATGCCAGACTGGGTAGTTCAGTCGGTTAAGCATCGGACTCCTGATTTGGCTCAGGTCATGATCTCATGGTTCATGAGATCCAACTCCACGTTGGGTTCTGCGCTGACAGAATGGAGCCTGCTTGGGATTCTCTCTCCCCTCTCTCTCTCCCCCTCCCCCTTGCTTGCACACTGCCCCTCCCCCCCAAAAAATAAAGAAACTTAAAAAACTTACACAGTATAATAAAAGTCTCATTTTCTCACCACTTGGAATGAACTAAAATATAATTATCATTTGCATTTATAAACCCTCTATGAATAAACCTTGCAATAGAATCTAACCTGTAACATTTACAGTGTTTAAGTAAACTTTAGTTTTTTACAACAGTTTTAGTTTTACAGAAAAATGGCGAGGAGAGTATAGAGTTACCACATATCCCATACCCATTTTTCCATTATTAACATTTTACATTAGTAAGTACATTTGTCACAATTAATGAACTAATATGGATACGTTACTATTAGTTAAAGTCTATGTTTATTCAGATCTCCTTACTTCTAGTCTAATGTTCCTTCTCGGTTCCAGGATCCTACCCTGGGTCTCCTATGACATTCAGTCATCGCATTTCCTTAGCTGCTCTTGGCTATGAGAGTTCCTCAGACTTTTCTTGTTTTTGACGGCAGTGACCATTTTGAGGAGTACTGGTTAGGTATTTGTAGAGTATCCCTGACTTGGAACTGTTCTGATTTGAGGGTTATAAGTTTTGGGGGAACAAATAACGGAAGGGCCACTTTCATTACATCGTGTCAAGATCACCTATTATCAATATGACTTATCACTGTTGATGCTGATTTTGTTCACCTGGCTGAGATAGTGTTTGTTAAGTTTCTCCACTGTCAACTTACTCTTTCTTCCCTGCTTCCATATTGTAACCTTTGGAAAGAAGTCACTATGCCAAGCTCATACCTAAAGAGTGAAAAGTTATATTCTGCGTCCTTGAGGGCAGAGTACATAAATTACTTGGAATTCTTCTGCGTGGGAGATTTGTCTTTTCTCTCCCAATTATTTACTTATTCAATTATTTATTTTTATCAGTATAGGCTCATAAACATTTACTTATGCTTTGGGTTATAATCCAATACGACTTTATTTTGCTGCTCAAATCGTGCCAGCTTTGACCCTTGGGAGCTCTTTCAGCTCCCGTGACTTACAATCTTTTAGACTACAATCAAACCTTCAACATGACTCTTCTATGCAGCGACTAAATTACTCCTTGAGATTAAGTTAGGCACTTAGGGAGATATATTACTTTCAGGTAATGCATTAAGTGATATTCTGGTTGTCTGAAAGAATTCATCTGACAAGAAGTGAATTAAAGACTAAGGAGAGTGCCCATTATGTAGTAAATATTTTAGGAAACTAATGAAATAGAAAAATAAACTGAAAAAGCCAAACCTTTTAAAGCAAATCTATAAATGGCTTCACATGCTTTAGCCAAAATTTCTTCTTCTGGAGAATTAAGCATTAACACCACAGTTGCCGCTTTTTTGCTCTCAATCGTTAGTGGATCAAACTGAAATGTAGAGAGAAAACGATCAGGTTCACATATGAGCTTTAAAAATCACACCAAAAAAGGGAATGGCGTCTAGAAACTTGCAGAGAACATAATCATACAAAAAGGATGTGGTCACTGCCCACTAAGTGCATTGTAAAGTTTTTATTTAAAAAAAACATCACTGATAGAGATACAGTTGCCAATATTGGTGGCTTTGGAATTCCTGGGGTGATGGCAGGAGGAGCAGAGTATTTTGGAATCTGACAGATCTAATTTTTCAACTGAGCCATGTGGAATCCAACAAGTTACTTAAGCTGCAAGAATTTCACACAGTTTCCCTTTCTGTATAAACAGCATAATAATACCTATCTCCTCAAAGGAGCAAGGAGAGGATTAGAGATCATGTGTGTAAAGCGTTTAGCACATTGTCGGCACAAATAGAAGGTCATTAAATAACATATATTGGCATAATTCTTAGTCAATACACAAGAAGCCTTTAGTACCTGTATATATTTGATGCCCTGACAGTCTCCAGAATTAGTACCTGCTTCTAATCACTACTCTTTCTGAGAAAGCAGAAATTACATATGTGAAATCACTAAAAAGCAATAGAAAACTGCACATAACACAGTGTAAGACTGGATAAAATCTGAAACAGGGCAAATGGTAATAAGCTATAAAGAAAAAGTAGGGGCGCCTGGGTGACCCAGTCGGTTGGGTGTCCAACTTCAGCTCAGGTCATGATCTCACAGTCAGTGAGTTGGAGCCCCGCATCAAGCTCTCAGCTGACAGCTCAGAGCCTGGAGCCTGCTTTGGATTCTGTGTCTCCTTCTCTCTCTCTGCCCCTCCTGCCACTCGCACTCACTCTCTCTCTCTCAAAAATAAAATAAAAACACTAAAAAAAAAAAAAAAGTATACAGCTCTAGGAAGACCTATATCCTGCTCTGAGATGTTCAGAATTCATGGGTAGCCAAAATACACAATAACAAATGCATGACTCCTGTGGGTTTTCTTTGGTCAAGGAGAAAACGAATTGTTACGCTATTTTTCTTCCATTTCCAGAGACTGGTGAAGGTGGGTGTTCTGCTTATGTTAAAGACAAAAAATTGAATTTCAAAGCTTTAGCTGGCTCTTCGTGTTGGTCCCTTTCTAAATGAACATCTTATTGTGTCTGGAGATATAACAAACATTGGTGTTCAGTTTCAGGCAGAGAATGGAGAGACAGATTACTCTGAGTAAGGAGGTATAATTGTGTGAGGCTGGAAGAGTACAGAAGACAGAGAAGGTAGCAGTAAGCTGTGACCTAAAAGGGCACAGCTGAGATAAAAAAATACCCCTCGCAGGGGAAATGGCCATTGGATTTGGGGACAGCGTTGTCTAACATCCAAATTAAAGCCATTGTTTGTATATGTCTAACTCTCTACTAGAAACTGTGAGAGTTACAAAAGTCATGGTGTTTGTTCTCAAGCCTCTTAGACTCTTTCTGGGGAGACAAATCTTCGTTGAAAGTCTGCCACAAGCACCAAGCTTATAGTACTTGTGGGTTTCCAGTGACGTGAACCAATGGGACAAGATGGCCTCTAGCAGAGCAGACAGCAGTGGCGGAGACACTGGCTCCAACACTGATCGGGAGAGCACAGCGACCTGGAAACCCAGAGAAATTTTAAGGGAGGAAAGCATTTGGGGATTGAGGCTTGAAAATCAGCAGGCACTCACAAACCCAACAAGTACATTAACTATATACTTAAAGAAATTACTTGGTAAATGCTCCAGCCAACACTGGGGAAGACAAGATATAAAAAACAATAGTACTATCTCAATAAATACAATGAGATATATAGTAAAATTGAATGATAATGATGTTGTGAATCATGACGTAATTCTTAAGGATTTCTGAAGTAGTGATAACACATTATAAGGGAAAAAAATAATTTGGAATTAAAATTCTAGATTTTTCTCAATAAAGCTCAGGTAAAGGAAACCAGATTGTTTTGGTAAAGAGAACTAGGTTATTGCCTAGTTATTATTTATTTTTTCCTTGATATAAAAAAACAGGTTTAAATATGTGTGTTTAATAGACTACAGAAAAATAGTAAAAGTTCCAATTTACCAAAAAGACAAGGTTACAAAAGAAAGTTGCTCAATTCAGAAAAAGGGAAGAAAAAAACAAGAGAAACACAGCATGAAAATATAGCAAAGAAAAACCAAAAACCTAAAAATGATAGGAAGAAAACCAAATATTATCAGTGGTCAAAATAAACATCTGTAAGGCAAATAGATCTCAGTAACTAAGATTGTCAGCTTGTCAAAATTTGTTTTTTGTGTAGTGATATATACGTCTTCCACCTGATCTTACGGAATACAAATTCAGATCTATCTCTCTAAGACATAGAACATTCTTATCACTTCTGAATATTTCCCTTACGCTCCTTTCCCCTCCAAAAACACCCCCAGAAAGATAACCATTCTATGACTTTTAAAATCATCCTTTAGGGGCGCCTGGGTGGCTCAGTCGGTTGAGCGTCCGACTTCGCTCAGGTCACGATCTCACAGTCCGTGAGTTCGAGCCCCGCATCAGGCTCTGTGCTGACAGCTCAGAGCCTGGAGCCTGCTTCAGATTCTGTGTCTCCCTCTCTCTCTGGCCCTCCCCCCATTCATGCTCTGTCTCTCTCTGTCTCAAAAATAAATAAATGTTAAAAAAAAAAAAGAAAAATTTTAAAATCATCCTTTAGTAAAAAAAGTAAATAAATAAATAATAAAATAAAATCATCCATTAGTTTTTCCTGTTCTTCAACTTTGTATAAATAGGCTCATATAACATGTATTCTTTCATGTCTGCCTTCTTTAGCTCAGCACAATGTCTCTGAGATTCAGTCACATTTTTGTATTACTAAGTCATACTTCCTATGGCTATATATTATTCCATTTTATGAATATACCAGTTTAGGTTCTTGTCTTTCAGCTGGAGGCTATCATGCACAAAGCTGCAATGAATATTCTTGCACACGTCTTTTTATGGATATATGCCCTCATTTCCCTTGGGCATATACCTAGGAATGGACTTGATGAGTCATAGGGTAGACACGCGTTTACCCTTGATAGACACTGTTGAACAGTTTTCTAAAGTACTTTTATCAATTTTCATTCTCACTAGTTAAAGATAAAGAGTTCCAGTTGTTCTACCTCCTCACCAATCCCTGGTATTATTTTTATTTGCTTTTTTTTCTGTATTTGCTTTTTCCACTTTATTTCTTATCTTGCTTAGATTATGATCTATTATTTTAATAACACTCCTGCCAAACCCTAAATAAACTTTTTTTTCATCCTTCTGTCTTGTCATCAAATCAATTCTAGAATATGGACAAACACTAGAATTTTCTTTCTTTGCATTTGTACCCCGACATCTAAGCATTCTTGGAGAATGTTAAGCTACAGGGAAAATTAGTATTGCTGTAAATTCAAGATCAATAATTTCACAAGAGTCTCAAACCTATCTATATCTTCTTCTGTTACTTTAGAGAAAATGTTTCTCCTACTATCTAAGCCCAGTATCTAATGTGTGTTTTGGATTTTTAACCCATTCACCTTTAATTCTCTCATTGATTCAATAAACACTCATTCAACCCTAATAATGCCACACACTCAGAACAGCATACTAAACATGATAATCAAGTCCCCTATTCTCATAGAACTTACACATTGTCAGTTACGTCATACCATTAATCATCCTTTTTTTCTCTTGAGTAGTCAACTTCTTCCTAACAATTGGATTATTCCCATTACTTCGGAGTCCACTTTGCAGAGAGCCAATTTAGATTCAATAAAATGCACCTAAGTTTAAGTCTGATGAGTTTTAATAAATGTATAGATACCTCTAACTAACCCCCTCCAAACAATATGTGGAACTTTCCATTACCCCAAAATATTCTCTCCTGCCTCTCTGCAGCTGATTCCCTTTCCCATATCTCCTCTAGGCAACCACTGATCTTCATCCTTTCACCATAGGTTAACTTCAACTCTTTAAATATGAAATTATGGCACAGGTACCCCTTACGTATGGCCCCCTTCACTTGGCAGAATGATTATGAGATTCATCCGTATTATTCCACGTATCCGTGGTTCATTCCTTTTTGTTTATCCGTTCAATTAGTGATGGACCTTTGGGTTATTTCACTTGGGACCATTATGAATGAAAGCTGCAATGGGCTTTCCCATGTAAGTCTTCTTGTAGATGTATATTTTCATTTCTCTTGAGTGAATACCTAGGAGTAGAATTTCTGGCTTGACTGGTAGTACAGGTTTTAACTTTCCAAAAAAATAAGTTTTTTCCAAAGTAGTTTTACTATCTTGGTTCCCACTAGCAATGTATCTGTATCCAACATAGTATATCTCTTCGCTTATTTAGGTCCTCCTTAATTTGTCTTGGCAATGTTTTATAGTTTTCAGCATATAGGCACTGCATTTATTTTGTTAAACTTATCTCTGAATATTTTGTTGTTTCTGATGTTATGGCAAATGAGATCTTTTTTTCTTCATCTATTTTAAACAAGTGTCATTAGGTAAACAATATTTAGGACCATTTTTCCTCTTACAAATGAACCTTTTCATTATGATGATATGGGTCTCTTTTTCTCTGGTAATATTATTTGCCCTGTTATATAATTCATCTAGTATTAATATAGGCACTCTAGCTTTCTTATGATTTTAGTTTGCAGTATGTCTCTTTCCACATTTTGACCTTTAACCTAGCTATATCTTTATATTTAAAGATTTCTTATAGACAGCTTACAGTTTGGATCTTGTTTTTTTTATTCAGTTTGACAATCTCTTACTTAAAAAAAATTTTTTAATATTTATTTTTGAAGGAGAGACAGACATGAGCAAGGGAGGGGCAAAGAGAGAGGGAGACACAGAATCCAGAGCAGGTTCCAGGGACTTGAACTCATGAATTGTGAGATCATGACCTGAGCCAAAACCAAGAGACTGACGCTCAATTAGCTGAGCCACCCAGGCGCCCTTGTTTTCTCCTTTTCTGATTTGTTCCCTGGTTCCTTTTTCCATCTTCTTTTGGACAACTGAATTTTTTAGTATCCAATTTTATCTCCTATACTGGTTTATCAACTGAGTTTTCTTCTGAATATGAGTCACATTTTTCTTTGCATATATAATAATTTTTACTGGCAAGTGAACATTGTAAAAAATTATGTTGTTGAGTGTCTGGATTGTATTGGGGGCCTTCTCTTTTTTTTTATTTTTTTTTATGTTTATTTATTTTTGAGAGAGAGAGACAGAGTGTGAGCAGGGGAGGGGCAGAGCAAGAGAGGGAGACACAGAATCCGAAGCAGGCTCCGGGCTCTGAGCTGTCAGCACAGAGCCCAATGTAGGGCTCAAACTCGTGAACCCCAAGATCATGACCTGAGCTTAAGTCAGACGCTTAACCAACTGCATTACCCAGGCACCACTGGGGGTCCTTCTCTTAAAGGATGTTGAATTTTGTTCTGCTAGACGGTTGTCTTATGTATGGTTCAGCTTTATCTATGTAAGGCCTACTTGAAAACATTATTCCAGCAGGTCTGAGGAAGCCGTTGCTCTAGGGCTGGGTTAGCCATACTACAACTAAGGCATGACCCTGCTTGGGGCTCTACTTAATGCCCCAGATGTTCAACAAGATCTCTCCAATCTTTTGGATCAAAATTAGAATGTCCTCCAGGTGGGTCTGAATCTTAAAATTATTCTTGTAGCTCTCTGATAGTTGTTCATGCCTGTTCTTTGTCATGAACATGAGTTTCACCCTGTGCAGCTTAGACTTCAAAGAATCAAGGGAATCATTAACTAAATTTCTGGAGCTATTTTCCTATATATTTCCCTCCTCTCTGGCACTCTGCAAACTTCCACCACCTTAGCCTCTCTACACTCTGACGTCTCAAAACTCTCTTATTTTAAAACAAAGGTAATATTTCCCTAGATATTAATCATCTTCCAGGTGCTATCTTAGCTCTCCTTCCCTTCCACAGTCAAAAATCTTACGAGCTATTGGGGCGCCTGGGTGGCTCAGTCAGTTGAGCGTCCGGCTTCAGCTCAGGTCATGATCTCACATTTTCTGGGTTCGAGCCCCGCGTCGGGCTCTGTGCTGACAGCTCAAGCCTGGATCCTGCTTCAGATTCTTTGTCTCCTTCTCTCCGCCCCTCCCCTGCTCGCACTCTCTCTCTCAAAAATAAACATTAAAAAAAAAAAAAACTATGAAAAAATTCTTAGGAACTATTGATTTTCCTCCATTTTCTCCCCCTCATACTTCCTGCTAAACATCTCCACTCTGACTTTCATCCTTATTGGTTCACCAAAATATTTCTAAGACCATCAACAGTGAACACCATGTTACTTATCACTTCTTGACATTTTAATCTCATTTCTAGAGAATTAAAATAACAAACAATGCTTGAAACTGTAGAAGCTTATGGCTTACTTGAATTGTCAGGCCTGCATCTTTCTGGATGAGTTTTTTATTGCTTTTTTTCATGATAGTTTGGGTATTAAAAATCCTTGGTGGGAGTGCCTGGGTGGCTCAGTCAGTTGAGCGACCGACTTCAGCTCAGGTCATGATCTCACAGCTGGAGAGTTCGAGCCCCACGTCGGGCTCTGTGCTGACAGCTTGGAGCCTGGAGCCTGCTTCAGATTCTGTGTCTCCCTCTCTCTCTGCCCCTAACCCACTCGCATTCTGTCTCTGTCTCTCTCAAAAATAATAAACATTAAAAAGAAAAATCCTTGGGATGTTGTTGTGGTTGTGGTAGTTGTTGCTTTGAAGGTTTTGTTTTGTTTTGTTTTGTTTTGTTTTGTTTTGTTTCACAGCTATATTCCTCTGAACTTCTCTGTAACAGCACTTAATGCATTGCGTTGTTTCTTGGGTTTACGTGTCTTCTTCAGTATGTTTACCATCATTTCCCGGGTTGCTCAAGCCCAAAACCTGGAACCATCTCCCACCTCCTCTCCTCTCACACCCCACATGCAATCCAGCAGCAAATCCTGTCATTTCTGCCTTCAACATGGCTACTTACTCAGGCCACCGGGCTGCATAGCTCATCGCTCCTCCGTAATAGCCTCCATATTGGTCTTCCAGTTTCCACTTTTCCCGTTGTAGCTGGAATGATCTTAATGCTTTTCGTTTCAAATATAAATGAGATGTCACTAATCCTCTACTTGTAACCCTCCAATGGATTCCCCTTTTTGCACATTAGGAAAACATCCAACCTCCTTAATATAGCGGAAAAGGCCGTGATCACCACCAGCCTCCCACCTTTAATCCCTATCTCCTGCTCCCTGCTTTCTAGTCTCCAGTCACATCAACCTTCTTGGCATTCCCCAAGTATACTAAGTAAGGTCTTAGTATGGCTACAGTGCTCTCTAGCTAGGGTGCTCTCTCCCAGATATTTGCATAGCAGACTTCCTCATTCCATTTGTCTTTCTTAAATGTGACCCCACTGAGAAAGCTTGCCCTGACCTGGATTCTATTTAAAGTAGCCCCATCCCTCCCCATCCTTATATCCTACTTTATTTTTCCCCATTGATCTTATTACTACCTGAATTATATTATTATTTGTTAATTGACTGCTTCCCCTAACTAGCATATAAGCTATGAACTTTGTTTTGCTCCCATGTATATGCCCAGGAGGTAGAAAAACACTTGTACGTGGCATTCACTCAATATTCGTCTAATAAGTGAATGAATTTCTTCAGTCAAAGGACTGTGTAATTTCTCTACCGCCATTACTTAGAATAAACCCAGGATGTGGAAATACTCAATAAATGTTTATAAAGAAGTGCATGAAAATACCTCTGGAAACTTCTGTTTTATGCTTGTGGCCTGAAAGGGCTTTAACCATGTACTGTCTCTTGATGTCAGAAAAGAAGGTTCTAAACCTGAGGTTCGTGGAGCCATCAATGGGCTTCAGGGATAGATCCTTCCACTAAAATTGTATGTAAAACTTTTGGTGGGCATTTTTGTGGGGAGGGAGTCCACAGTGACCATCCCACCCTCATAGGGCTCCCTGACCACACCCCTCCCAACCCTTGAGAATCACAGCCTTAAATCGTCTTTGCCGCCCACAACAGTTTCCCTGGCATTCTGCTGGCTGTCTTCTCTATCCACCCCCACTCAGGACAAAGTTCCCTTCCACTTCAGAACTTGCACTTCAGAGACCACTGATAGTTCAAGATTTTTAAAGCTGATTTTATAAGCATGTGAATAAATATGCTCTGTTAAAACATACTTATGTCACGATCTCCACACAGTGACTGCAGTTGTCAAAGGAGTACCTGAAAATATACTTAAACCGAACCCATCGTAAAGATTTGTAACCCTTCTTCAGTGGTGGAGAAAACACTTTGGTATTTTGACCTATCTTCTGGTCGTCATTAAGAAAAAGGTAATATGGGGTACAAGAAGCTTGAAGGGAAGGTTCAGACTGTGAGAGTTACAGTCTAAAGAGCTGTTAAAGGAGGAGAAATACCAATATTTGGCAGAGAGCGGAGAAAACTTGGCATGACATCTGTTTCTCCTACAGAGCCTACAGCATTATAGTAATTTTTTATTTAAAAAGGTGCTGAGAATCAAATGATAGCTAGAACAGAATGCCACACAACTAAATAAATAATACTGTGCTGTAATTACATAGCCCATCTGCTTTCCCGTGAGGAACTCACAGTCACTCACCAGCAAGCTGGTTGTGAAATTATAATTTCACGCTGTATACAAAACAAATGATGAACCAAAGTTATTTACAGAAAGGGTGAAATAAAGGGGAAGCATTTTGGCTAAACTCTGGATTTTAAGTTCAGTCATTAGCGCAGCCATAGTCTCACAGAGATACTTTTACATCTCTGTTAAGGACACAAGACCTTCTAGAACAATGCTGTCCAGCACAAACTTCAACACTGCAAATGTTCTGATTCTGCTTTGCCCAATATAGCAGTCACAAGCCGCATGTGGCCTTTGAGCACTTGAAGTGTAAGGTGACTGAGGTGCTGAATGTTTCGTTTTATTTTTAGTTGTTAATTTCAATTACTATGCCTTTAATCATCATTAATTTAAATTTAAATAACCGCAGGTGACTGGTGACTACTACATTAGGCCGGGCCTAAAAGAATACAAAGTTGTAAAGTTGAACTCAGTGAAAATAGATAAATCATGAGAGTCTCGTAATTTGTATGGTACCAAGAAGGGCAAAGAAAAGGCTTTTCTGATGGCTATTGGAGCGTGTTTGCTACATCATTGGTCTCAGATCAGGGGGAAACCAATTATACATGAAAAGAGAGACAGATGAACAGAAATGGACTGTCTCACTCTAGTAGGGACTTTTCGTAGAGAGCATCTAGACATCAGTTAAAATCCAGTAAAAAGTGTAAAGGTTAAAATGAAAACAGCTCAAATGGCCTCTAGGTTTCTTTACAACTTGAATTAAACTTTTAGAGCAAGGTAAGCAAGATTTTTTTAGAATACGGTTTTGTGCATGTTTCTTAATTTATACTAATTTTTCTTAAATCATGACTTTTTAAAATCTGTGATGTAGGAGAAACGTCGGAAAATTAATTCCCATGAAGCTTCATTTCTGAAATAAGTCCAAGCAGTTCTGGCGGCCCGTGACAACGCATTAAGGGTTGCATTCTGAGGTTGATGGGAGCGTCCGGGGAAGACAAGTCACTGGAGACATCCCACTCTTCCAAGGAACTGGGTTTGGTCACCCACGTGAGGAAGCAGATCCTGCTGTCGCCTGATGCTCTGACTCAACACTCAGCGAGCTTAGCTCCCCCCGTTTGCACCTAACTATGGACAGAAGGTGCAGAACCATTAACGTAAATACATAAACATTCAGTTAACTTGACAGTGAGATTCCAGAACCAGGTCACAGTCCCTTGTGAGTTTAGATACTGTGGATTTAGTCCGCTGAAACTCAGTTGCCTCTGAAATATGAAGAAAATAAAAGTTCCATGCTCATGAACTTGAAAACCTGACCATGAAGCATGAGGGCCACACTCCAGGCCACCAGGAACTTTAGTAGCCAGCTGGTCTTCCGCAGCTGATCTCCCTGACTCCTTTGACAATGCGCAAAACTTCTCAAGTTTTGTGGGATGATCAACAGTACCCTCAATTACATCACGAAGAATAACAACTTTGACCAAGTTCTCATCTATTGCCAAGCACTGTTCTAAGCATCTCATATTTACCTATCCTTGCCTCCCCACTGTGAATAGATATGAAGTGGTTGTTGTTATATCCTCACTGGAGTATACAGAGTTCGGGAACTTGGCCTCCAGATGGAGTGAGGATTCAGTCTCTGGCGGTATAATTCCAGAGCCTGGATCCTTAGTCCCTAAATATCTTGCCTTATAGTAAATATTGCCTTCTAAGGTTGTTTCTATTAGTAATTCTCTTATGCAATCATTCCATAGAAAGTTTTCCTTTTGTTAAAGCATCACAAACAACCTTTCAGCCAGACGTGGAAATGTTTAGGGAGGTAGATTATAGTTGCATCGGTCGTTCAAGCCGTTATCTTCCCCGGCCTCTAAGCATCTTCTTAGCTAGTGGTGGCTTTCACGAGAAGGAATGGAGGTCAATAAACCACACGGGCGTACATTAAATGTATGTTTTGACGATTCGAAAATTAAGAAAAGCAAGAGGAGCTTTTTGTTTTAACCATATAACTGAACATTCTTCTTTCTGTCCCCATTACCCATTTTAACTAGTATACAAAAGACTAATAGAAACACGAATCTTTGGAAATAAGAATCCAGTTGTTATTAGTTGGCACAGGAAAGTTAATTTTTTTTTCTTTTTAATTTTTTTTTTTTCAACGTGTATTTATTTTTGGGACAGAGAGAGACAGAGCATGAACGGGGGAGGGGCAGAGAGAGAGGGAGACACAGAATCGGAAACAGGCTCCAGGCTCTGAGCCATCAGCCCAGAGCCCGACGCGGGGCTCGAACTCACGGACCGCGAGATCGTGACCTGGCTGAAGTCGGACGCCCAACCGACTGCGCCACCCAGGCGCCCCGAAAGTTAATTTTTTAAAGCAGTTATACATCCATCTTTGAAATTTGGTTTTCTTTTATACTCTGTACAAGAACCCTTTCATAGACTTTGAAGAGGTATACTTTGGCACAAATGCCAAGTTCAGACAGTTGACATTGTGGTATACTGTTCTGAAGTATTTGAATTCACAAGATAGAAAGTGGTTACATAGTTTAACACTAATCTGCCAGCTTTATTAACATATAGTCAGAGTAAGAGAGTATGGAAGGACTAAGAGGAAAGGCCATGGTCAAGGCCCATTGGTAATTGTTATATACGTCCTTTTTTTTTTGGATCACTCTACTTTTTTAAAAAGCATAATTAACCTACGGTGTTATACTAGCTTATGGTGTGCAATGTAATGATTCAACAATTCTATCCATTTTTCAGTACTCATCACAGTAAGTATACTCTTTTTTAATGTTTATTTTTGAGAGAGAGAGAGAGAAAGTGGGAACAGGGGAGGGGCAGAAAGAGAGGGAGACACAGAATCTGAAGCAGGTTCCAGGCTCCAAGCTGTCAGCACAGAGCCCAGCACGGGGCTCGAACTCACGAACGTCAAGATCATGACCTGAGCCGAAGTCGGACGCTTAACTGAGTCACCCAGGGGCCCCACTATAAGTAGACTCTTAATCTCTCCCATTCCCCACCTATCTCCCCTCTGGCAACCACTAACTAGTTTGTTCCCTGTATTTAAAGTCTGTTTGTTGGGGCGCCTGGGTGGCGCAGTCGGTTGGGCGTCCGACTTCAGCCAGGTCGCGATCTCGCGGTCCGGGAGTTCGAGCCCCGCGTCGGGCTCTGGGCTGATGATGGCCCAGAGCCTGGAGCCTGCTTCCGATTCTGTGTCTCCCTCTCTCTTTGCCCCTCCCCCGTTCATGCTCTGTCTCTCTCTGTCCCAAAAATAAATAAACGTTGAAAAAAAAAAATAAAGTCTGTTTGTTGTTGTTGTTTATCTCTTTTTTTCCTTAAATTCCACTTTTGACTGAAATCAGGGTATTTATTTTTCTCTGACTTACTTCCTGTAGCATTATACCCTCTAGCTCCATCCATATTGTTGCAAACAGCAAGACCGCATCCTCTTTATGTCTAGGTAATATTCCATTGTATATATATATATATATACCACATCTTCTCTACCCATTCATCTATGGATGGATACTTAGTGCAATCCCTATCAAAATACCAACAACATATGTCACAGAACTAGAACAAATAATACTAAAATCTGTATGGAACCACACAATATCCCAAATAGCCAAAGCAACCTTGAGAAAGTAGAACAAAGCTGGAGGTATCGCAATCCCAGATTTCAAGATGTACTACAAAGCGGTCGTCATCAAAACAGTATGATTCTGGCACAGAAATAAGGCACATAGATCAATGGAACATAATAGAGAGCCCGGAAATAAACCCACGCTTACACGGTCACACAAACCATGAAACTGGACCACTTTCTTACACCGTACACAGAAATAAGCCCAAAATGGATGAAAAGACGCAACTATGAGACCTAAAAGCATAAAACTCCAAGAAGAAAACATAGACAGCAATTTCTTTGACATTGGCCACTACACATGCTTTGGCTGTCCCTAAGGCTCTCGTGAACTGAGAAACAAGAGCTAGTTTTCTGTTAACGCTAGGTTTAAAACTGTTTCTCAAGCCCTTGATTGTGCCCCCCAAGGACTGGAATACGGAGGACAACCCAGCAAAACATTACAAAATTATAGGAAGTGTATTAGACAAATATATCTATTGTTTAACGGTCCCTTAATTCTAATTTTAATCAGAAAATGTTTGTCATCAAGTACTGTGTTCATTAGTCCACTTTCCGGTAATAAGATGTCAATAATGATATTGACCGGGGAAAATGGCTGGCTCAGTCGGGGTTGTGAGTTCGAGCCCCATGCTGGGGGTAGGGATTACTTAAAAATAAAATCTTTTTTTAAAAATGCCATTTTGCAGCAAAAAGAGATAATTCAAACTTAAGTGGCAATGAAAAAAAAAAAAAAGAGAATTTGGAACATTTTAGGAGGATGTCCAAAAGAGAGCAACTGGAATGATGAAACTGTATCGTGAACCACAATGGCCATCTATCTCTGCAAAGTGTTCCTAGACCGGAGCAGACAGATGCTTCTCCTTCATCTCGTTTTATTTTTTTAAGTTTATTTCTTTTGAGAGAGAGAGTGCACAGAAGCAGTGGAGAGGGAGAGGGAGAGCGAGAATCCCAAGCCAGCTCCACAGTATCAGCACAAAGCCCGTCACAGGGCCAGATCTCAGGAACCGTGAGATCACAACCTGAGCCGAACTCAAGAGTCAGACGGTTAACCGACTGAGCCACCCAGGTGCCCCCAGACAGATACTTCTGGAGTCTTCGTTCCCAACTGTATTGAAGGATCAAACATAGGAAGTTACATAGGTGTGTGTCTGTGTGGGTCTGTGTATCAGAGTCGAAAGGAGACCCGCAATATTAGGGCTTATTTACTAGCGTTAACTATGTGCCAGGCACCGAGAACTGTGATGAGCTTTACTTCATTTTAATTCACACAACAACCAAAACGAGTTGGGCCTCACAATTCACTCTGAAGAAATTTCAAACAAGAACTGAAAGAACATGGCCACATTTGGCAACGCTGTGCCAAATAACACAGGTCATGAGACGCAGAGCTGGGACGTAGCTCACATTTGTAACCGCAAAGCTCCAGTGCTGTTGGAAAGACCTTGCACTAAGCCCAGCTTCCTTCAAACTATAAAATCCCTGTGAGTCTACTGACGGACCATAAACACTTTTTTTCAGTCACATTTTAGTTGAAGAAAATCACACCAAATGTCTGTTTCAAAATGAGTTTCTTTTCGCTCTTAAAGATTTTTCATCTCTTCATTTATTTTAATGTTTATTTATTTTTGAGGGAGCAGGGGAGGGGCAGACAGAGAGAGAGACACAGAATCCAAAACAGCCTCCAGGCTCCGAGCTGTCAGCACAGAGCCCGACGCGGGGCTCGAACTCGCGAACCGTGAGATCATGACCTGAGCCGAAGTCGGACGCTCAACTGCCTGAGCCACCCAGGTGCCCCTAAGATTTGATTTTTGAGTAATCTCTATACCCAACGTGGGGCTCGAATTCACAACCCCGAGATCCAGAGTCACATGCTCCACCGACTGAGCCAGGCAGGTGTCCCTCAAAATAAGTTTCTAATCTGAAAACTGTCCAAGTTCATTTTTTATTTTTAACATAATCTTTTGGTAATTCATAAACCTTAGAGAAATAAGATAAAAACATACTTTTAAACGAGAGACAGGGCTTTGTGTTTTAGGCAATGTATTACTCAAACATCTGGAACAGAAAAAGATGATGAACCCAGACTTTTCTCTCCATAGAACTGGAAAATACGAGCCTTCTGATGTTCAAATGGTCATTTCAGACAACCTCATATACAGAGCTAATAGCTATAGCATAAACTCCTAGTTATTTTTGAAAACGCACTTGGATGATTAACATAAACGAGGGACCAGCAAATATCAATTTAAAATATTTAAAAGAACAAACCAAAACTATTTGGTCATTAACTAGGCCCATAAACACGCCATCCGCATCCTGGAAAAGCTAATAATTACTCTCTAATTGTGCTGATTATGTAATGACAACGTTGTAAATGTTTGTTTATATAATGTTAGATTTCTCTAACTAATCTTATCATTAGTCAGACTTTGGACTTCTGCCAATGTGTACTCATGTATATGCTGGTACATGCCAAACAGTTGGAACAATTTATTTTTAAAACTGGTTGTTAACGTGCTACTAGTCTTAAAATCAGAAACTTACCACATCCTTAGGAGGGGGTTCCGCTTCCTTCTTTACCTTTTTACCCATTCTGGAAAAAGATGCAGTAATTAGTTAAAGTGTCATTTGTACCTTGTATATGCACAAATCTCTCAGTTACCTATGGATGCCCTTCGAAGGAGATTTATTTCCTCATTGAAATTTTACCTAAAAAAGAGATGATGTGATATAGGTAGAAATGGTCGTACCTGTACAAATATGTTACCTGCAGTCGTATTTCAAACGCCACAGTTTTTAAGGAACTTACTGTTAAGATTGTTGGGCATCAGTCCTGGCTTCCAGCTTGTAAGGAAGAGAACACATCCATGGCATAACTTTCACTTACATAACGGGAAACAGTTTACCATGCATATAGCTCACTGATGGGGTGCTTAGGAGACTAAATCCAATTTACTTTTGAGAGCTCCAAGAATGTTCTGCCACAAAGGGGTGGATTTTTGTCTGCTTTCCTGCACTGATCTATCCCAACAGTATCTGGTACATGGTAGGTATTCGATATGCATAAAAATCATTAACTCTGTTTTTCCTGGGAGTATGATTTTGTGACTGATACCCAAGACAAGGCAACTCCAAATGTATGTTGGTGTCATTTTCCCAGATAACCAAAAGTTTTCTCTAATATAATCCATAGCTCAATAAAAAAAAAAAGTAATTGAGAATCTGAAGAGATGTATTCTGGAGAAGTTGGGGTTACTGCTTACAAGACCTGTTTCTACCTGCCCTCGTATGTCCATAACTGTGCAGACAAAAAGTCAAAGGATTGGTACTGACAGCTGATAAACCACAGAGCAGTAACCCCATCTGGGTACAGAGGGCTTTGCAAGATGTTGGGGACTGTTAGAATAAATAACTCTAGAAACCTTTCGAGTTTTCTCCAATGAGAGGTTATGTTTGGCATTTGGGCAATCTCAGATGCTACAAACCTGTCTCAGGGAAATTAGTACAGTTTCCAGAAAATTCTGGGAAGTCAAAAATCTTTGGTGAGAATCTACAATGTCAGGATTGGTTCAGATGGTCTCTCAAGGGACAAAAGCAACTCTTAGCATTAGAGGCACTAACCAGAATTTATCACATGTTTTAAAACGCCACATGTTCATAGAAACTGCTAGGGGCTTCTGAAAGACATCCAGATCCCTCAGTTCAGGTCACATAAATTTCAAGATCTTTGAGGGTCCGGGCAAGCTGACACTGTGATGCCCTCCCTCACATCCAGTATCTTAAAACATTAAAATGTACCCACATTCCCCATTAAATACGATTTTCATCACATAAAGTTTTGAAATCAAGCATTTGAAATTATTCAGCAGGTTGTATGCCTCAAACTTCTTGCAAAATGAGAAAACTGTTCTCAAATATAATTTAATATTAAAACATTTACATTAATTTTTCAAGTTTCTTTTCAGATTTTAGAGGCAATACTTTTTTCAAAACTCAAACATCTTTCATAGGTGTTTGAAAAGCACACAGACCCTAGATTTTGTGTTTATGATATTCCAGGCAGATGGACAGAAACCATTCTGGACAAATGCAAATCTATCTTGCGATTAACCTCTAGGAAAAAGAAATTTTAGAGTGCTTCGTAATCGACTCCAAGGTAGAGCAGCCTTTGATTTACAGAAGAACTCCTTATGAATAATGTTTAAGAAGAACTGAATTATACTTGCATTAAATTACTGTACATCATCTGATTTTCACTCAGGAACTGATTTTTTTCCCATTTCAGGATAGTGGCTTTGAGTAACTGCATACTGAAGAGTACAGAGGTTAGAATTGCCTTAACACAGGACGACAGCAATGGAGTCGATCCCAGGCAGTACCGTAAAGTAGGAAGCATTTAGTTTGTGTTTTTATTACCAAATTGAGTATAGTAGTTAATGGGGGACAAAGTATTTAGCTGACATAGATCAGGGGCGATGAGCCTCAAAGATGACCGTAAGGTGTTTTTTTTTAACGTTGTAAATTCAACATTTCACTTAAAATCAACACGATACAACCACATTATCTTATGTTCGTTTATTCTTTAAAGATTTGTTTGCCTCTAAAGCTCCAGAGACGCCACATTAAGAAAACAAATCCTGGGGCGCCTGGGTGGCTCAGTCAGTTAAGCATCTGACTGTGGCTCAGGTCATGATCTCTCAAGTCTGTGGGTTCGAGAGAACCCGCATGGCCCTCTGTGCTGACAGCTCAGAGCCTGGAGCCTGCTCCGGATTTTGTGTCTCCCACTCTCCCTGCCCCTCCCCTGTTCACACTCCGTCTCTCTCTCCTTCAAAAATAAACAAACACTTTAAAAATTAAAAACAAAAAATCCCTTTGACTTTTTGAAGCACACCTGCTTTCCTTGACTATTTTACCACCCTTCCCAGTGATGTTTTCGATTGTGCTAAAATATACACACCATAAAATTTACCATTTTAACACTGCTTAACTGTATAGTTCTGTGTCTACTGTCCAGTTATACAGAATACATTTCATTACAGAAAATTTGGAAAACAAGGAAGGGCACATGGAATAAAAAAAAAAATCACTCAGGAATAAACTCAGGGAGATTAGCACTGTTTCAGGATAGTTCCTTTTTGTGTGTTTTCTATAGGGATTTTACCATGCTACATGGGTTTCGATCTCCTATTCTCAACTTCCTTTCCTGGAACCATTTGCCTACCATATTCTTCTTTTTTTTTTTTTTCTGATATAATTTATTGTCAAACTGGCTAACATACCGGCTGTACAGTGTGCTCTTGGTTTTGGGGGTAGATTCTCGTGCTTCATCACTTAGAGACAACACCCAGGGCTCATCCCCACAAGTGCCCTCCTTTCCTACTGCTTTCTTACAATAATGGACAGGTTCGTGAAATCTCTGTGTCCATTCATTGCCCCAATCATCTCCAGTGAATCAGCATATCATGTCATTTAAAATACTATTGTAAAATCCACTGTGTATCTAGACAGTCCCCTATTGTTGAACATTTGTTTCTCATTTCCTGAAATTATGGATAAAGCTGCAATGAACCTCCTTAGACATAAAATGTTCATCCACGTCCTCAACTGCTTCTTTAAGAGAAAGGCAAATAACTGGATGAAAAGGCATGAACTTCACCGCACTGAGCACAAAAACAAATCTGCTTTAAATGGGCACCTCCTCCGTCATTAGAAAGGAGCCACGCTTTCCCCCCACAAATTTGTCGACCGTTTGCACTTCTTTGTGAGCTTTCAGCCTGTGCGATCTTAAATGTTTTCTGAGGAGGAGCCTTATTTTAAAAACTGTGAAGGAAGGGGGAAGACTACAGCCAGTGGGGACTCGTTTCCTGAGTTGCTGGGAGGCACGGAACGGAATCTCAGACTCTCAGATCCCCTCTCGGGGCCTGTTTCGTCACCTGTTAAACGGAAGGAGGCCAGGATGCTTAGGAAACCCACCCGGATCCCCGGCTGATACTGGGCGCACAGGGCAGGGACCGACAACCCCCAACGAGGCATTCGTTCCGTCGGTTGTGTCCCAGAGGTCCCCACGCGCTGGGCACCTCCCCCTTGCCCCAATTCTGCGGGGACCTCGGCCCCGGGCCCCTCCAACCCGCGGGAGTAGCCGCGCAGCCGCACGCCCGCCTTTACCTGCCGGCGGATCCCGCCGAGCGGCGGCCCCTCGCGCCCGGAGAACCGCACCCGCCGCCGTCCGCGCGCGCCTCCGAGGCCACTGTTGCCCTTGGTTGCTAGGCGACACCGGCCGCGCCTGCGCGCGCCTCGGCCCTGAAAGCTCGCGCTGGGCTGCGCGCGCGCCCCCCGTCCCGCCTTGGGTAAGCGGTCTGCAGCGAAGGCACCTTGAGCTCCGAGTCCAGAGTTTTGCGCGGGGTGGACACGGGAACCCTGCTCTTCCTCACTGTCGCGGCCAGTCCGGGTGAACACTGGAAATCAGCCGGCAGTCCAGCCTCAGCCTCTGGCCCGCGGACCGGCTCTGGATTCGCGTACTCTGGGATGCTAGCGCTTTCCCCCAAACACAGGCCCCAGCCGGAATCTGCGCCGATGGCTGCCACATCACCGCCTCCTGTCCAGGCTCCCCTAAGCCGCACCCCTGCGTGGCCCACTTTCCAGGCCCTAGGGTGTCCAGTCTGCCCTCACGGCACTTGTGTTGGCCCGTCAAAATCTCCTCCTCTTCCACCTTTCTTTCCTCTTGATGCCACCCTTCCCAACGGCCTAAGACCTCAGTTTCCCTTCTTCGTCCTCCACCCTCCTCCACTCCAATCAGCAGTGAGGTCAACGGGCCCTCTTCATTTTGTCTCCTAATCTATTCCTCCTCTTTTTTTTTTTTTTTTTCAACGTTTATTTATTTTTGGGACAGAGAGAGACAGAGCATGAACGGGCGAGGGGCAGAGAGAGAGGGAGACACAGAATCGGAAACAGGCTCCAGGCTCTGAGCCATCAGCCCAGAGCCCGACGCGGGGCTCGAACTCCCGGACCGCGAGATCGTGACCTGGCTGAAGTCGGACGCTTAACCGACTGCGCCACCCAGGCGCCCCTATTCCTCCTCTTTAATCCTTACGGTCACCCCAATCCGGGCCACCATTTTTGGCGTCTGATGGCTTCGGTTCCTCTCTGCCTCCTAGTCCTGCACCGATACGAGAGACCACACCAGAGGCAGATCAGCCTTCCGGAACTTCTCATTCTAGACGTGTCACTCCCCTATTCAAACTTCAGTCGGCTTCCCAAAAATAAAGTCTGAACCTATTAGCCTGGTATGCAAAACCGTCTGCCCATTCCCTATTTGGGCCGCCCACCTCTCTCCCCCAACACAAGCCCCAGCCAAGCCGACTGTCACCCCCAATTTTTCCATACTTTTCTCCTCTGGGTTTCGCTCACTGTGCCTTCATCATTGCGTCTATTCCACAAATATTTATTAAGCACCTACTGTTTGCCAGGCCATCCGCAACTCGTGTAACCCCTGGAACACTCTTTTATTTCTACTCAACGAAGCCCAGCTCAAATGCCGTCTTCATACAAGACCCTTTGATTGACTTTAGTAAAAAAACAAAACAAAACAAAACTCTCCCTCTCCTGAATTCCTCTCATACTTTCCAAACTCCGTCCCTTGCCTGCCTCTGTCCGTCCCCCAGCCTTGGTCCTTTTTACTTGAATATATGTGGCTGGATGAGTTTGGGCAAATGTTTACAGCTGTGTAACTGTTATCACAATGAAGATGTACAGCATTTCCACCCTCCCAAATTTCCTTCATGCCCCTTTGAAGTCAGACCTCTCCCTCCAGCCCTCTTCTCCGGGAAAAACTGGTCTGTTTTCTCTCCCTATAATTTTGTATCTTTAAAATGTCTTATCGGTTGCACCATGCAACATGCTACCTCTTGTGTCTGGCTTCCTTAATTTAGCTTTTAAGATTTGTTCATGGTGTTGCATGTATCAGGAGCTTGTCCCTTTCCGTCGCCGAGGACGACTGCACCACGCGGATATACAACATCCAATCACTGGTTGATGGACACTTGGGTTCTTTCCAGTTTTGGACTGTTATCAATAAATCTGCTCTAAACATTTGTACACAGGTTTTTGTGTGAACATATGTTTCTCCTTCCTTGGGAAAATACCCAAGAATGGGATTTCTGGGTCTTATGCCATGTGTACGCTTGATGTTACGAGAACTTGCCAAACAGTTTTTCCGAAGGATCCATACTGTATTTGCATACTCACCACCAATGAGTGAGCCATCCAATTGCTTCCTATGTTCTACAGCACTTGGTATTGGCAGGCCCTTCCATTGTAGCCATTCCGGGAGCCCGGGTGGCTCAGTCAGTTGAGTATCCAACTTCGGCTCAGGTCGTGATCTCACGGTTTGTGGGTTCAAGTCCCATGTCGGGCTCTGTGCTGACAGCTTGGAGCCTGGAGCCTGCTTCGGATTCTGTGTCTCCCTCTCTCTCTGCCCCTCCTCCATTCGTGCTCTGTCTGTCTCTCTCTCTCTCTCTGTCTCTGTCTCTCTCTCAAAAATAAATAGACGTTAAAAAATTTATGAATTTCAGCCATTCTGTTGGATGTGTAGTGGTGTATCCTTCTGGTTTTCATTTGTATTTCCTTCATGACTAATGATGAGCTCATTCTAGGTTTTTGTTAACCATTTCTATAACTTATTTTGTGAAGTATTTGTTCAAACATTTGTCCTACTCATAACAGGTTGTTTGTCTTATTACTATTGACTCACAATAGTCCTCTATATTTCTGGGGACAAGTCACTTACCATACATAACTTGGAAAAATTTTCTGCCCGGGTTCGTCGTGGTGGAAAATTAAATTTAGAGACCACAAGTTAAACACGAGGGCTTCTCATTGCTACTGGGTTGGTCGCTGCTTCTAGATCTTTTCAGAAACCTGGTGAAGCTATGAGTTCAGCACACATGATAAATCAGAAATCTACAGATCCAGACTGTGGTTACAAGAGATAAGATATCATCGTATGGCAGTCGTTGGAACTATCTGGTTCTCTGGCCATGGCTTAAAACTGAAAACTCTAAGGCTGTCATTTCCTGTCTCAGAACTACTAAATATAATTAGAAGGATTTCACCCATCTCACATCCCTGGTGGTGCTTTTGTCCATGGCCATAACTGTGCCATGTCAGGAGCGGCTTGGTCTGTCAAAATTGTCTCCAAAAGTTACTTCTCTCTAAGAGACCACATGTGAGTCCCATAAGACATCCTCTCAAGGTAAACTCAAGATCTCTTCACTGTTTTCAGATCCACTCAGATTAAACAACCAGTTCCAGATTTATGTCTTTGAATTTCTGAGGTCAGCAGCCACTTCTGGTACCAGTCATTGTATCATTTGAAGTTCTACTGCGGACAGCAAAATCCAGTCTAGTTGGCAGGGATTTAGAGATTTATAGGATTGTTGCAAGGGCTGGAGTGACAGGTTCTGGACTGAACTGTCAGAGATGACTTTCAAAACAGTGTTGCCAAGCACTATTCACAATAACCAAGACATGGAAACAAACTAAATGTCCACGGACGGACGAAAGGATAAAGACAGTAAGTGTATACAATGGAATACTATTCAGCTATAAAGAAGAAGGAAATCCTGCCATTTGCGACAACGTGGATGGACCTCGAGGGCATTATGCCAAGTGAAATAAGACAGAGAAAGACAAATACTGTATGATCCCACTTATATTTGAAATCTAAAAACATTGAACTCACAGAAACTGAGTGGAATGGTGGTTGCCAGGGTTGAGGGGTCGGGAAAAATGGAGAGATGTTGGTCAAAGGGTACAGACATTCAGTTAGAAGATGCGTAAGCTGCAGAGATCCAAGATAAAGCATGGTGACTGTAGTGAACGATAACTGTACTTGAAAGTTGCTAGGAGGACACAGTTTCAATCTCACCACCGCCACCACCACCACAATAAAATAGTAATTATGTGAAGTGAAGGATATGTTCACTAACCTTGTGGTGATATTCATTTTGCAATATGTATATCTATCAAAACATCACGTGGTACACCTTATACTTAATACAATGCTGTATGTCAATTATATCTCAGTAAATCTGGGGCAAAACACCGCAGATGTGGCCATCCAAGAAAGCCAAGGAATCAGGAGGCTTAAATCACTTTCACGCAGAATAATGAGGATTTATCTCAAATTCACATTAATGCTCTTCATTAATTCTTTTAATCCTCAGCCTTTTTTTTTTTTTTTGTCATGGAAAAATTATCAAATGAAGCAACAGTGCCTAGCACATCAGACCAGCTCCCTTCCACAAAGCTTATCTCTTCAAAGGGAAAAAGATTTGAACTTCTTAAAGCATCTGCAAGCTTAAATTTTTAAAAAGAAGGCTTTTTTTATGACGTCAGTTACACTTGTGTGAGATTAGACTCAATTTCATAGCTAAAGCCAGCTCACAGACCGAAGTATAGGATTATTCAACTTAATAGCCTGTGTTAAAATGGTCTATGTTTGGGGCAAGCAAAGTAAAGGCATAGAAAACATGTCACTTTTGAGTAGTACCACAAATAGATGCATTTGTGACGTGTGTGTCACCATGGAGCTAACACTAATCTAGATATCCAAAATGATTGCTGAATCTACAGGCATTACAAAGTGTGCCCAGTTAATAGATAGAGTTGGGCCACCTAATGAGAAATGCTACAGCAAAACATTGTTTATTCTGCAAAGAGGTACCAAAACAAAGCGCCTGAGATAAGCTGCTTATAGTGCTGAGTCAATGTACCGAAGCAAATAATATATATCAGGTACAACGCTTAGATGTCTATTGACAATTTCATTGTTAAGCTAATGTTGGTCCCCCCCAAATCCCATCAAGGAAAGCCTTCGTGTTTCAATTACAAATGCAGAGAAATGTTGGCATAAAGATTTTCCATGGTTCTCTATTCCACATTAAATGATATTTTCAAAACGGTGAATTCAAGCCACTACAGTCACACTTGTTTAGAGCTTTATGCAAGAAATTGAGATCAGAAACATATACTACCAGTTTATACCCAAGAGGATGACCAAGGAAAAATTTCTGGAGTCTCTGAGCTGAAAGAGCCATTGAAATTGTGAGTGTAAGTGTGGGTGTAAATGATTCTTACTTTGCACATATGACGGTTGGTATGGTGGCTTCAAAATGTGTTAACTAATGTTGTTGAGCTTCTTAAAGAACTTGACCCAAGATTGGGAGGACCCCATGAAATAAATGAACGTGTAATTTCAATATTGATGCGTTCAAAGAAAAATACCATGACTGATGTTTAGTAACTGTTAGAATTCGAACTCAAAATTATTAGTAAGACCAGTGGGGCAAGATCTTTACGCTGGAAGAGAAACTTCATGAAAACTTTGAAATATTTAGTATGAGAACATTTTAAAGGCTTCAAAATCCACTCATTAACACAAAACATTTCAATGTTGCATTTGTCAAAGAGAAGGGACTTCCATTCTTTAAAAATGATAAACCTACAAAGGAAGATTTTTAGGGTTTTTTTTCAATAATAGTTTTCTAAGACCTGCGAAGGTTTATTTATTTTGAGAGAGACAGAGACAGTGCAAGCAGGGGAGGGACAGAGGGAGAGAGAGCCAGAGAGAGAATCCCAAGCAGGCCCTGCACCATCAGCACAGAGCCCAACGTGGAGCTCGAATCCACAGGCCCACGAGATCATAACCTGAGCCAAAATCAAGAACCAGATGCCCAACCAACTGAGCCATCCAGGAACCCCCAAAGTAAGATTTTAAAAGACCAAAGATCAGGGGCACCTGAGTGTCTCAGTCAGCCAGTCAAGTAGCCGACTCTTGGTTTCTGCTCAGGTCATGATCTCATGGCTCATGAGATCAAACCCTGCATCGGTCTTCACATTGACAGGGAGGAGCCTGGTTAGGATTCTCTCTCTCCCTCTCTCCCTCTCTGCCCCTCCCCAACTCATGCTTTCTCTTTCTCTCTCTCTCTCTCTCTCTCAAAACAAATAAACATTAAAAAAATAAAAGATCAAAGATAAAGGGCAAGAAAACAGTTTCCATTCATGGAAGAAAAAGTGATAATCTGCTATTTGGTACCTCTGCTTCTGTAAACATAATTTCTGACCAAGGTAACTATGAAGAATATGAAAGGTTCGGATCAGGAGTTACATGGAATGGTTTTGAGCTGCAAATCAGGTGTGTGTGTGTGTGTGTGTGTGTGTGTGTGTGTGTGTGTAAAATATTCTCAGGACCCAACTCCACTTTTCACATAAAAGAGTGAAGCCATTTTATCTGTAAGTTTTTTACAAACTCGATATTCAATATTTTCGACTAAGTTTTATTTTCTTGCCTTATCATCAATATGTAACATAAAGGGAATGCAATCGTTTTTGCACAAAGCCCCATAGTGACTCCTCACATGCCCTCAAGTTCACCTCAGGGGGACTTACAAATATTATCATTTCCTCATATGCCATGATGTGGAAACGTTTGAGAACTGCTCATCTAAAGACTTGCTGGCCGATAGAAGTTCTGGGTTGAATGTATAGGATTTTGTTTTCAACAGTCCTGGTCCAGGAATTTGCCACTGTCCACACCTGCAGAGATCACCAACTGTGTCTATTAGACAGTTTGTAACGAAAACCACTGTCACTTCCTCTAAACCAGTGGTCTTCCTTCCATGGTCTTAAGGCACTTGAGCAGCAAACTAGCTATCGGAATATTGCGGGTGAACGTGAACTAGGGCCAGAGGAGATGAGACATCTAATGGATTCTCCTACCGTAGCGTAGACGACACTTCTTTTGCATCTGGATTATTACTCGCCTCAGACTCACCATCTTTCTTCCCTGGATGCTGTTACGGTCTATGTGGTTATTTCCGTGGCTAGGAGACGTTTTGTCCCTTCATATTATGTGCATTCAAAAATCAGTGTCCTGGGGCACTTGAGTGGCTCAGTTGGTTGAACAACCTGCTCTTGGTTTCGGCTCAGGTCATGAGCTCACAGTTTGTGGGTTCGAGCCCCTTGTTGGGCTCTGTGCTGGCAGGGCGGAGCCCGCTTGGGATTCTCTCTCTCCCTCTCTCTCGGACCCTCTCCTGCTCTCTCTCGCTCTCTCTCTCAAAAATGGACAAACTTAAAAAAAAAATCAGTGTCCTTAGGTGTTATTACCTTCACACACTACCCGTAAGGACTGTGGTGTTGGATGCTAATTAAAGCACATGACATGTCAGCTCTCCCATGTTAACAACTTGAGAGTCTTAGCATAACAAACCTCATTTGATTCAGTGGATATATTCCACAAAACATGTTTTTGAAAAGGATTTTTGAAAACTAATTAGACTTTAAGAACATTAAGAGGGTTCACTATTTAGGGAAACCTGGAGATGAATCACCTTATACTGAAAAGGAAAAGAACCCGTCAGTACAAGAAAGCAATTATCTATTATAAGTCTGAATCCGTTTCAAGTGAGGGGGTACAATTGTATAATTTAGATAATTTCTCATTGTATGTTTCTTCTAATGTCGTCTTTGAATTCATTTCCATTCAAAGTGAATGAGTCATATGGCTGATTGTTGTAAATCAATTGAACTTGGTTGAAGATAAATAAGAAAAATGTAACTTCTGTCTGTAACCTTCAAGTCAGTGTTCTCGATGAAAGAAAACCCATTAGCAGTGTGGTGACCTTCCGCCTTTCCTAGAGCCTAAACGCACACAGTTTGCCAACACTTTACTGTAAATAGTTGCTGTTTTTCTCAAAAGTAGATTGCCACAAGGCAGTTTCTTCCACCACATCGTGTTATTTAAAAGTTATCTGCTTTTTTGGCTGCTGTTCAAGGGAGTTCTTTGCCTGTAAATCCTCTTTATCTCATGCTATGGCTGAAGTAAAACCTGGGCACAGTTTCAGTGCATTCGTCTTGTTGTACCAGGAGAGGAAAAAAAATTAAGGACCCCAGAGACTGATCCTGTTCTGCAAATGGTCATGAATCAGCGGGGGGCCCTGTTGGCTATTCAAAAGGGTAATACTCCTGAGCACCCACTGGGAAGGTGCGATCCCCTCACGGGAAAGGCAGCCACACCATTAAAAAGATCATTTAAAAGCCTGAGAGCTGGAGTTTCAAAGTAAACAATACCCATTGTGTACTTGACTCCAGGCCTTTAAAATCAGCCTCACTTAGTGGTCGGGGTCCATACTCCCTTAGCTCTTAGTTTCGACTTGATAATCCTTCGACTCTGAACTCAGTTTCTGTCATTTGCACTATGGAGATACCAGCTTGTTTGCTAGAGGTTGCGAGGTTTAAAAGAAAATAGGATGCATCCCACTTAAAGAAAAAGATGGATTAAAGGTGTCTGAGACAATATATCCCTTTGAGATGACATCTCACTCTGTGAAGGATGCCTTAGAATGACCTCTTTCACCACTAGCCAGCTCTCTACATCATATGTGGAACCTATGTTTGTGGATAAACAGTAGGAACTGTGATCTAAGCAACCCCTTGACATGAAGATTCCCTGGTTTGGCTTCGGACATTCAGCTTATTTGGAAGAAGAAGACGAAGACGAAGAAGAAGAAGGGGAAGAAGCTAAACAATTGTGTCTGTTTAACGATCTCAGTTGAAGGATCCCTTGAACAGAAAATAAGTGGGTTGATCTAAAATACAACTCAGATCAGAAACACCAAAAATAAACTGCATTGAATAAAACGGGACTGTTGGTGGTACAAAGAATGGTTCTCTGACCTCTTCTTTTTTTGCCTGTTATGGTGAGTGGAAAGGTAATCCAATAGCACATGGTATTATTGAGGCCAGGATCCTGGGTCAGATCTGGCCTTGACTTTCTTAACCAAGATGGGCCAAAGATTTTGGTTGGATCATGAGTGATAAATGATTACCGCTGGAAAAAGAGCTGAGCTCAAGCTTTTTGAACGGCAGGTGGTGACTATCACCCCCACTCCGGAGGGTCCTCTGCGTCCTCCCTATTTGAAGGGCGGGGCCACCCTACACGGATCTGGTTCCAAGGCAGCATCATTCTAGGGACAGGTGGTTTAGTTTCTACACATCATTGGAGAGTTGTGTCTAATTTGGGACAGAGTTATCAGCCTTTCGTTTCCAAATTATTTTATTTTCCATCACTTATTTTAAGAAATGACAAGTAGGGGCGCCTGGGTGGCTCAGTCGGTTGAGCGTCAGACTTCGGCCCAGGTCATGGTCTCGCGGTCCGTGGGTTCAAGCCCCGCGTGGGGCTCTGCGCTGACAGCTCGGAGCCCGGAGCCTGTTTCAGATTCTGTGTCCCCCTCTCTCTCTGACCCTCCCCTGTTCGTGCTCTGTCTCTTTCTGTATCAAAAATAAATAAACATTAAGAAATGACAAGTAAAACCAGCTTAAAAAACAAATGAAAATTCTTACTTAAATTTAACTAGAGTTAGGGGTGCATGGGTGGCCCCGCGGGTTAAGTATCCAACTCTTGATTTCCACTCAGATTCTCACAGTTCGTGAGTTCGAGCTCCACGTGGGGCTCTGAGCTGCCAGTGCAGAGGCTGCTTGGGATTCTCTCCCTCTCTCCCTGCCCCTCCCCTGCTCTCTCGCTCTCAAAATAAATAAGTAAACTTTAAAAAAAAAAATAAAGTCTGATCTAAGTACTTGAACAACAGAAAAAAAATAAGCAAAAGAAGATGGTAATAATCACCTATAGTATATTTTGAAATAAGTAGATGGGGAAAGATCCCCATCGCTTGTTAATATTTTTAAAAATTATAATGGATAGATATGTCTACAGTGAATGTCTTAATTACTAAATATTAAACAAATAATTTATAGTTTCAAGCAGAGTATAATCTATGACATTATAAGTGAAATTTTATAAATTCAAAAAAATTGTAATTCACAAATCAGTAGCATTACCTAAAGTGTATCTTTAACTTTGCCTACACCTCAAACTTCAGGGCATTTGAAGGAGCTAATGATTTCTTGAACAGTTGATTGTAGGGCTTATTTTAACCATGATTCCTCTGTAAGAATCAAAAAATTAAGGAGGGAGAATATATTCTAAAATCTTTACTTAATGGAAGACTGAGGCCAAACTCACACAAAGATTAAGTAACAATACAAACCCATAAATACAATGAGTTTCTCTATCACATTAATCTAATTTAATTTTTCACCATGGAGCTGATATATTAAAACAAGGAAATCTTCCAAAAAGAAAATGATACTAAAATAGATTTTGTTTTCTTCCATTCCAAATAGGGTGACTTCTTCATTTCAAATTTAGTCTCTACCTCTTACAAATGCATGCCTATCTTTGCAGAAAAGAAAATGTAGGTCTACATATAACCCACTTATCATGTAATTTGTTTCCACTGAAGTCATAGCATGCCACCTGGTACTTACCCTTGAGAAAGTTAGCACAAACCAATGTTGCTCTAAGCATTCACATTGTAACAGTAAGTGAAACAGTAGTGACTTTTTTTTAACCCATTAATATTGATCACAAACATTATATTTCATGTAGAACTTCTGGATTCTGTTCATTACATTTTTGAGAATCTTAATAAAATACAATCCAAGTCCAAAGCTGTCATTCTAAGCTTGGCATTACTAACTGGGAATCAATGTGACTAGAACGTTGCTATGCTTTATACTTTGTCAAAAGAACGTTGTTAAAGAATATTACAGTTTTTGCAATGAGAAACATTTGCAATTTCTATTTCCTAACTGTACAGTTTTTAATTAATTGGTTCACCAGAATAAATGACAGAAGAACACTCCAGATGTTCTATCACTCACTAGTTCTGAATACTATGATTTGTGATTTGAAGGTTCTAAGGTGGTCCTTCATGTAGCTGCAATCAAGACAAAACTCATCTTGAAAGCCAAAATCAAGAAAATGATCTATATCGGCTAAGATAATCAGCTGTCATTCGTTACTCTGGCCTGAATAGCAAGGTCACTGGATTCCATTTCCATAATCATTTGCCTGTGACTCAAGTAAAACGTCTAGTGTTTTGCAGATATGTAACCGATTCAAATATTTAGATGCATATTTAAGCGTGAGTATGGATGTGCTAGTGTTGTGAGCATTGAAAAAATTACTTGATGGCCGAAGCTACTCTACAGAGCACTGTTGTGCAGAACAATTCGGCCAAGATAGAAAGAAAGAAAGGACATACAAGTTAGAAGGGAAGAAGTGAAATTTTCTCTGTTCACAGATAATACAGTATATGTAGAAAACCCTAAAGACTCCGCTAAGAAACTATTAAAACAAATAAATTCAGTAACGTTGCAGGATACAAAATCAATATACAAAAATCAGCTGTGTGTCTGTACCCTAACAATGAATTATCGGAAAGAGAAATTAGGAAAACAATCCCATTTACAATAGTATCAAAGAGAATAAAATACTCAGAAAAAAATTTAACCAGGAAGGGAAAGGTCTTGAAAACTATACCCTGAAAACTATGAAACACTGGTGAAAGAAATTGAAGAAGTCACAAATAAATGGAAAGATATTCCATGTTCATGAACAGGAAAAATCAATACTGTTAAAGTATCCACACTATCCAAAGCAATCCACAGATTCAGTGCAATCCTTATTTAACTCCCAACAACATTTTTCACGTAAATAGAGTAACAAATTCTAAAATTCTTACAGAACTATAAAAGAGCCCCCATAGCCAAAGCAATCCTGAGAAAGAAGAACAAAGCTGGAGTCATCACAATTCCTGATTTGAAACTGTATTATAAAGTTATAGTAATCAAAATGATATGGTATTAGCATAAAAACAAATAGATAAGTGAAACAGAATAGAGAGCCCAGAAAACCATACACCATACACAAAAATCAACTCAAAATGGATTAAGATTTGAACGTATGACTTAAAGCTCTCAGAAGAAAACAGGGAGTAAGTTCCTTGACATTGGTCTTGGCCATGAATTTTTTTGCATTCGACAACAAAAGCAAAGGTAACAAAAGCAAAATAAATAAGTGGAACTAAATCAAACTAAAAAGCTTCCGCACAGCAAAAGAAACTATCAACAAACTAAAAAAGCAACCTATGGAATGGGAGCAAATATTGGCAAATTACATATCCATTAAGGAGTTAATATCCAAAATATACAAGGAATCCATACACCTCAATAGCAAAATAAAATAAAATAAAATAAAATAATAACCCAATTTAAAACTAGACAAGTAGACATTTTCCAAAGAAGACATACACATGGCCAACAGGTACATAAAAAGGTGCTCAACATCATTAATCATCAAGGAAATGCAAGTCAAAACCATGATGAGATATCACCTCATACCTGTTAGGATGCCTACTATCAATAAAACAAGAGATAACAAATGCTGGTGAGGATCTGGAGAAATGGAAACCCTTGTACGTTTGGCAGAATGTATGTTGGCATAGCCACTATGAAAAACAGTATGGAAGTTCCTCAAAAAATTAAAAACATAACTACCATATGATCCAGCAATCCAACTTCTGGTTATTTAACCAAAGGAAATGAAATCATTATCGCAAAGAGATATTTGTACTCCCATGTCGATTGCAGCATTATTCACAACAGCCAAGATATAGGAACAACCTAAGTGTTCATTGACAGATGAATAAAGAAAATGTGATACACACATGCACGCACACACATACACGCACACACTGGAAAATTATTCAGCCTTTAAAAAAAGACAATAATCCTGCCATTTGCTACATCACGAATGAACCTGGAGGGCATTATGCTAATTGAAATAAGCCACACAGTGGAAGACACATATTGCATGGTACCCTTTACATGTGGAATTTTTCTTTAAAGTCAAACTCATAGGGGCACCTGGGTGGCTCGGTCGGTTGAGCGTCCGACTTCGGCTCAGGTCAGGATCTCACGGTTCGTGGGTTCGAGCCCCACGTAGGGCTCGCTTCTGTCAGTGCAGAGCCCCGCTTTGGATCCTCTGCCCCCTCTCTCTCTGCCCTGCCTCCACTCATGTCCTCTCCCCCGCCCCTCAAAAATAAATAAACATTTAAAAAAATAAATTCAATTAAAGCAAAAAAGAAGAAAGAGAGGAGAAGAGGGAGAAGCAAGAAGAAGAAAAAGAAGAAACTTGGATCTGGGCAGCCCAGACCCCCAATGCCCTACCAGGCTTACACAAGCACAGGTATATCCAGCTGGCTCCTTAAGTCAGAGTTCAGGGTCCCCAACTATCGGACAGTCTGGGGTGACAGGATGAATAACCAGCCCCTTCCACTGAGCTCACTCCATTGGCCGCTGAGACCACCAATGCCAGTGCTCTACTCCAACCAGTGGAAAAAGAATTCAGTCCCTTGGAAACCTATGCATTTCAAAAACCAACCGGTGCCCACCTCTCTACCCCCCCCCCATCCCACCACCCGAGTCAACAAAAATCTTTCCTGTTTTTCCCTCTGCAACTCAGGGGGATGGGAGGGGGAACAGAACTCGCGTGTCTTTACTCACACTCCATCTCCGGAACTAGAAAATTAGTCCTTACTTACACTAATAGTGTCAGAAGCAAAATTTTGATGATACCGAGAAGACTCTATTGAAAAATACACATTTGATTACTGAAATTTCTACCTCACTCTTCTATCCAGAATTTGGCCTATCGTGCATTTCACAGAGCTAAATGTAAGGCCCTCTTCCTCGGGAACACATAGTAAAGAATATAGTAATTAGAATATTTATACTAGTGCCTTATTTTTGTAAGCTTTTTTTATTTTAAAGCTATTAGTGTTTCACAGATGTTTTCTACTTCGACTCCTGTGAATTGCATGAACAGGGGGCACCTGGGTGGCTCAGTCGGTTCAGGTCATGATCTCACAATTCATGGGTTCGAGCCCCGCATCGGGTTGTGTGCTGACAGCTCAGAGCCTGGAGCCTGCTTCGGATTCTGTGTGTGTGTGTGTGTGTGTGTGTGTGTGAGTGTGTGTGTGAGTGTGTGTGTGTGTGTATGTGTGAGTGTGTGTTTCTGCCCCTCCCCGTTCACACTCTGTCTCTCTGTGTCTCTCAAAAATGAACAAACGTTAAAAAAATTTTTTTTAATTACATGAACAGGTTAAAAAATAGATGTACCGTATTTACAAAACGTGTAATTAGTGACTACAAAATCTTAGCTCTTTTGTAAAAGCTGCCAGTAACTCCCCAATTCTCAGCCTCCATGATTCGATATAAAAGGAAGCAACAAATGACACTGCCTCGTTCAGGAGAGAAGGAAGAAGAAAGCAGGACAGCTCCAAGGAGTGGACGATACAAGATGAATTTCAAGAAATGATTACATTTTAGCCAGAGACACAATGTGTGGATCTCATTTTGGGGAGAGGAAATAGTATTAACAAAATATATTTTGCAGACCCCAAGAAACTTACAATAACAGGAGCTGACAGAGCCTGTGCGAAGGGACAGGAGATAAAGCTGAGAAAGGTAGAAAGGGACCTTATGCCCAAGGCATTTATGTAAAGCATTTTGAGTTTTATTCTGTAGACTTTGGGAAACCACTTTATAATATAAGCCAACTACTGAGGTTCATAAAGTTAAAATAGACCAATTTGCATCTAGGAAATTCTACACACAGATAGCTATCTTTATCTAGAGAATGATGGGAACGCTTTCTCATTCCGCACAGGATGTCCCTTGCAACCCTCTTTGGGGAGGGATCATGAAGCAAAATCGAGGCTGGCGAGTTGTCCTTCCTGACAGTATAAAAACTCAGACAGTGACCTGCCAAGTGATCAAAAACACCCCCCGCCCAAATACTGCTGTGTCTCTTTTCCCAGATTAAAATCACATCGATGGGACGCCTGGGTCGCTCAGTCGGCTGAGCATCCGACTCCTAATTTTGGCTCAGGTCATGATGCCAGGGTTGTGGGATCAAGCCCGGCATCAGTCTCCATGCAGAGCATGGAAACTGCCTAAGATTCTCTCTCGCGCTCTCTCTCTCTCTCCATCTATCTCTATCTCTCTCCCTCTGTCCCTCTCCCCCACTCGTGCTCTCTCTTTCTAAAATTAAAAATAGAAAGAGAAAAAAAGAAATGTTAAAAAAAAAAAAGCAAGCAGCTGTGGTGATGGAGTTAGGGGTGTAAACATTTTATGGTGGAATAAAAGTTACAAAGGAAAAGGTGAGGAAGTTGGACTGGGTCGGGGAAGCCGTGGGATCACAGTGCAGACCAGGTAGAATCTACCACAAAAAATGCAGGACTCAGAACCAGAGATCCCCCTCCAGGGAAGTCCTGCCTTGGGCAGAAAGGACTAAGCCTTTGATCCATTGCCTTGTTCCTCATTGCCTAGGGGCCATCCTAAGAATGATGTGGTATCGACTCAAAGCTGAGGAAGATCCTGCTAAGCCCTCCCCTGGATGAAAGATACCCTGCAGAATCTTCCAGAAACAATGAATTTCGTGAGCGTGAGAAATCTTTGTTGTTTTCTGTTGCTGAAACGTGAGATTCCCCCATAGGCGGATCCACAGTTTTCACCTCTTTTGGAAAATTGTTGGCCGTTACCTCTTCAAATCTGTTTCTGCCCCTCCTTCCCCCTCTGGCTTCTGACTGATACAAAGTATCTAGACCAGCACCTGGTAATGGGTCCTTCTACTCACGGCTAGTAGATGCGATCACAGGGAGTGTAAATTCTGGGGGACTTTCATTCCCCCCGCTCTGTGCTCTTCCTCCCCCAGTGCAATTCCACTATTGTCTGTATACAACCCAGTGTTAATTTCCTAGCACTGCTGTGACGAAGTAGCACAAACTGGGTGGCTTGACACAGAGAAATTTATTGGGTTCACAGTTCTGGAGGCCACAAGTCCAAAAGCAAGACGTAGGCAAGGCCACACTCTCTAGGAAGGCTCTGGAGAAAAACCTTTTCTTTGCATCTTCCTAGCTCCTGGGGATTGCTGGTAATCCTTCCCATTCCTTGGCTTATGGATGCATCATTCCGGTTTCTATCTCCGTCTTCACGTGGGCTTCTCCCCTGTGTGTCTGTGCTTCTGTCTTCATGGGGCCTTCTCCTCTCTGTGTGTCTGCACCCAAATTTCCTTCTTTTTATTAGGACACCAAGCATTGGATTAGGGCTCACTCTACTCTAGTATGACCTTACCTTAACTTGACTACCTCTGCAAAGATCCTACTCCCAAACAAATTGATACCACAAGTGTCAGAAATTAGGACTTCTGCACGCCTTTTTGGAGGACATAATTCAATACACAACAAATCGCGTTACCCTTATTTACCTATATGTAAATTTCCCCTAGTGACCTGTTAGCTTCTTGAGAGCAGGAAATTTACCTTTAAAGCCTCAGTGTCCAACTTAGCATCTGAATTATATTTAGGTAAATGTATATAGACGCATCTCAATAAATGTCAAGTAAGAGCAATGTTCACGTTGCGAAAGACCAATCTGGGGAAAACATGTAGGAGAAATAATAGAATATTAAGTAAGTATTTTAATTTTGGGCTGTGAAAATAAGTCTTTATATAGTATGTCACTTCTTATGCAATTTTTGGTTGTAGGTGACAGAATAACCCAGCTCACTCCGTCTCAAAATAACATGGAAACATATTGGCTCATGCATCTAAAATGTCCAGAGGTCGTTTCTTTTTCATGTGATTCATTGGCTCAATGATACAACCAAGAGAAAATGTGATTTCTTCGTTGAACCATGACAGAATAACTGACACCAGACTAGCCATAAACAACTAGAAAACTGGACAGTCTCTGAAACCACAGTTTGTAGACATGCAAAGTAGGGACTGTGATACTTGAGAGAAATGAACCAACTAAGATGACATTGGTGATCACTGTTGGCATCTGCCTAGAGGCGTTTTCCAGACTGCAGTCCAGTAAGGGGGAACCAGGCAGATCGCGACGTTCTCCCTGAACTGAAGACACTGGGATTGGAGTTTGGGAATGCTGAGGTGAATGGAATTTGTAGGGCAGAATGCTGGGGAAAATGGGAACCGGGCAGGGCAAGAGCTCAAGAAACAGGCAAATCCGCACAACAGTCTGTTTAGGTGTTTCTGCAGAATACTACGTTGCGCGTGTGCGGTGCGAAACCCCATGAGGTCTCGCCAAGGAGCCGTGAGCTGAAAAATTCCCAGAGCTCACATGGGGCTGGGGATGCTTGATTGTCTCATTAGAAAACTAGAATGGGGAGACCATATTGAAAACATGGAGCATTCAGTGGAGACCATAGAAGTATTACAACTTAGTGCTAAAGCTAAGGCTACTGTAGACCCATCTTTTTTTTTTTTTAATTTTTTTTCAATGTTTATTTATTTTTGGGACAGAGAGAGACAGAGCATGAACAGGGGAGGGGCAGAGAGAGAGGGAGACACAGAATCGGAAACAGGCTCCAGGCTCCGAGCCATCAGCCCAGAGCCTGACGCGGGGCTCGAACTCACGGACCGCGAGATCGTGACCTGGCTGAAGTCGGACGCTTAACCGACTGCGCCACCCAGGCGCCCCTGTAGACCCATCTTAACAAAGCTTATGAAGAAGCATCAAGGGGCACTTGGGTGGCTCAGTCAGTTAAGTATCCGACTTCGGCTCAGGTCATGATCTCCCGGTTTGTGAGTTCAAGCCCGGTGTCAGGCTCTGTGCTGACAGCTCAGAGCCTGAAGCTTGCTCGCCCTCTCTCTCTCTTCCCCTTCCCTGCTTGTGCATGCATGCACTCTCTCTCTCTCTCTCTCTCAAAATTAGATAAATACATGTTTAAAAAAAGCATCAAAAGGATAAACTGATCCACAAACAACCTGCCTTCCAGTCATAATAAAATTCAACACTCTTTAAAAGAAGTTTTTATAAAAATTCAGACACCCACCATCATCCAATAAAAATTACTAGATATGCAAAAAATTAAAGCAGAATATGGTAGCTCATATCCAGGAAAAGAGATGTGTTAATAAAAATAGACCCAGGGATGCCTGGCTGGCTCAGTCAGCAGAGCATGTGACTCTCGATCTTGGGGTTGGGAGTTCAAGTCCCACTTTGGGCATGAAGCCTACTTAAAATTTAAAAAAATAAAAAATAAGAAATACAATGCAGAGACAATAGCTTCACAGAAACTGCTTAAGTAGCTCTCACAATTATACAGGAATATACATGTAGATCCCTATACATCCCTATATAATCCAGCTCAATTATTTATACATATAGTAATTACATTTTATATATTATATATAGCTTTATATATACTATATCCATATATAATATATATCCTTATAAAATATTTTTATATCCCTATATAATCCTTATATATAATATCCCTGTATTATGCACACAATATATATTATATACACATTCCTGTATATATTTCTACGTACAAAAAGATTTGTTCAGGGAATTGGTTTACCCACTTACACATGTATGTGTGTGTGTATATATCCACTTACACAGTATATATATGTATGTACTTACTCACTTATACTATATATATATATAGTATATATATACATACATATATATACATATATATATATACACACACACACACACACCCTACTGGTTCTGTTTCTCTACTTCCCTAACTGATACACTGGAATACATCTATTAATTTATAAAAGTTCTTTTATAGCAATTACTCTTACATTTCCAACTATGACTTAAAATTTGAACTTCTCAGGGCAACCTGGGTGGCTCATTCGGTTAAGCCTCCAACTCTTGATTTCAGCTCAGGTCGTGATCTCACAGTTTGTGAGATTAGAGCCCTGCATAGGGCTCCATGGTGACAGCACAGAGCCTGCTTGGGATTCTCTCTCTCCCTCTCTCTCTGCCCCTCCCCTGCTCATGCATGCTCTCTCTCAAATAAATAAACTTTACAAAAATTAAAATTTGAACTTCTCTGCTTTCCATATTTTAGAAGCATCTCATGGTTTTTGGTCTCCAACTGTCCCCCCTCCCCCCCAAACAATTAGGAACTTACCAGTTTGTTTTATTTAATCTTATTTCTAGGGTTTGAAAGGTATAGAATAAGGCTTTGGCCTGAGCCCAATCTGTTATCATGCACCAGAATTCTTTAGTTAGTTTGCAGGGGGGGATTATTTTGTTTTGTTTTGTTTTAAGTAATCTCTGTATCCAAGATGGGGCTCCAACTCACGACTCTGAGATCAAGAGTCACATACTCTACCCACGGAGCCAGCCAGGCACCCTCGTTAGTTTTTGTTTTATTTTTTTTTTTTAATTTTTTTTTAATGTTTATTTATTTTTGAGACAGAGAGAGACAGCATGAACGGGGGAGGGTCAGAGAGAGAGGGAGACACAGAATCGGAAGCAGGTTCCAGGCTCTGAGCCGTCAGCCCAGAGCCCGACGCGGGGCTCGAACCCACGGACCGTGAGATCGTGACCCGAGCCAAAGTCGGACACTTAACCGACTGGGCCACCCAGGCGCCCCTGTTTTATTTTTTAAATAAAGTATCTGGAACCATTTTTTTTTAAAGGCCTAGAAAAAATGTCATCATTATAGCTAAGACTCCTCAGTTCGGACAGTATGGATTTGTGAAAGGTTTAAATATAGAAATGTTAAAGACACAAAGGGTGGAGGCATAACTTTCCACATCTAAAAATCACTGACAGGTAGACTGGTATAATGTTAAATGCAAAGAACTTTCACATGTTCTCAAAAAGACACATGATAGAATTTCTACCTTTTTAGGGGGCAAGGGATCAAATATTCTACTTAACTGGTGAATACCTTCTTTCTGAGAAGGAAGTTCATTATTGGCTTTATCTTAATTTTTTCATGCCACACTAACATAAGCTTGGTTTCAGAAAAAAAAAAAAAAACTCTCAAAAAACTATTGTGTATCAAAATTTGAACTTTTGGGGCACCTGGGTGGCTCAGTCGGTTGAGCAGCCGACTTCAGCTCAGGTCATGATCGCACGGTTTGTGAGTTCGAGCCCCGCGTCGGGCTCTGCGCTGACAGCTCGGAGCTTGGATCCTGCTTCGGATTCTGTGTCTTCCTCGCTCTCTGCCCCTCCCGCGCTCACACTCTGTCTCTCTCTCTCTCTCTCTGAAAAATAAGTAAACATTAAAAACAATTTTTTTTTAATTTGACCTTTCAAATTCTTAAAACGTTAACTGCATTAACAAAACACTGACACCTAACAGAGTTCCTAAGTGAATCTCCATTAGCATATCAATTCTTATGTAAATGATGCTTCTGAGTGCGGACAAAATGAATTCTAGCACAATTTAATTCTTAAATAAATTAAGTTGAATACTCTTTTTGTTCCCTTAATTGTCACTCACTTTTTGAATCCTTTATTTATGTTCTTTTTACACCATGGCTAACACTCGAAGGAATAAGGTATGTAAATCATTTTGCAAACTATGAATCACCGGGAAAAGGTAAGGTAATGTAACGTAACCTTTGGTTTCACTAAGCCCTACTCTAGTGGTCGTTGTTTGGAAAGGTCTTCTCTCACTTGCACAACTGCTAACACTAATTTTTCCCTGTCAATATGCCTTTCACATTCTTAGGAGGAAATCCTACCGTGAAGTTTAAGTAGCCAAAGACGAGAGTAACCGAATTAAAGTGTGCTAATGGTATTTGAAGACTAAAACCTCTCCAAGCCCCAACTTGCTTTTTGTGTGCGTGGTCTTTGGCCTCATGTGTACAGTTTAGGGAAGGAACCCAGATTATCTGTCCTGGGCACCAAGCTACCAGCTCCAAGATGCTGTATAGTGATGAATTAACTTTACTCAAAGAGAGATTTGGCCTTTGTCCCTGCTCTTGGGAGTCGATCTTTGCACCCTTGGAATTTCCTGAAGAATTCCAATAAACGTGTTATGATTCACGACGGGCCCTCAGACCACACCTAACAGTTTCTGTTAACTAGATGACTCCTAGCGGGCACCTGGTAGGTTAATGCAAAACAAGAACTCCTTGGGGGGGGGGGGGGGACGCCTACGCCAATAGTTTTAAAGTGAGCACTGACCATACCATAAAGACTGAGCCACATAGTGCCCATCTTACCCCCCAGGAGGGGAGAGGGCGGTAGATGGAGCTTAGCCAGTGTGGGCGTGTTCAATCAGCCATGCCTACTTAACGAAGCCCCGCTGAAATCTCTGCACAACCAACTCACTCAGGTGAGTGAGTTTGTTAGTTGACGACACTCCCTGTGGGTTCTGCCACCTAAAGACAACGGGAGAGTCATGCATCCTTGAGGACATGGCACTCGAAGTTGAAGTGGATAGATTTAAGATACGCAAGAGCCCGGGTGGCTCGGTCAGTTAAGTGACCAACTCTTGATTTCGGCTCAGGTCGTTTTCTCATGGTTTGTGAGATCGAACCCTGCATCAGGCTATATGCTCACAAGGCGGAGCCTGCTTGGGACGCTCTCTCTCTGTCCCTCCCCTGCCTTGTCTCTCTCAAAATATATAAATGAACTTATTTTTTAAAAAAGATTTTCAGGAGCTAGATTTAGTGGTTGATTGGAATCTGGCTGATGTTGGGAATTGACATGAATGACTTGAGCCAGTTAGGATTTGGTGATTGACTGGAAGGAGTCATGGGTGACTCCCAGGTGTCAGACTTGGACAACGAGGGACACGGCGGTGCCATTCACCGAGGCAGAAAACACTGGAAGAGGACAGGTCTGTCAGGGTAACACCCCAAGCTCAACAGGACTTGCTGAATTTGATGTACCTATAAGCCATGTGTTTGGAGATGTCTACTGAAAGCTCCATTTATGGGTCTGGAGCTCAGAGGAAAGGTCTGGGCCATATGTGTAGACATAGAAGTCGTTGGTGTAATAGAAGGTATCTGAATTCATGAAAGTGATCAACTTACCTAAGAAGAATGTGCACAAAGAGCATGTTGTACAGTTTTATTTTATTTTATTTATTTTATTTTATTTCTACCCTGAGAGAGAAAGACAGAGAGAGAGAGAGCAGGCACATGTGTGTGTTAGTGGGAGAGGAGCAGAGAGAGAGAGAAGGAGAGAGAGAATCTCAAGCAGGTTTCTCACTGCCAGCGCAGAGCCCAGACTCGGGGCTCGATCTCAGAACCACGAGATTGTAACCTGAGCTGAAATCAAGAGTCGGACGCCCAAACAACTGAGCCACCCAGGTCCCCCTCACATCGTAGACTTTAAATACCTTACAATTTTATATTAAGTTAAGCCTCTACAAAGCTGAAATTTTTTTTATTCTTTTTTTTTATATATATATGAAATTTATTGTCAAATTGGTTTCCATACAACACCCAGTGCTCATCCCAAAAGGTGCCCTCCTCAATACCCATCACCCACCCTCTCCTCCCTCCCACCCCCCCATCAACCCTCAGTCTGTTCTCAGTTTTCAACAGTCTCTTATGCTTTGGCTCTCTCCCACTCTAACCTCTTTTTCTACAAAGCTGAAATTTACAAAACAGTAACTTCAGATAACTTTTTTTTGCTTTGTGGTTCTCTTTTTTAGAGGGCGGGAAGATCTGTTTTCCACAGAAATATTCAGACTATACCAATTTATTTTATTCTTGAATGTTCTTTTTTTTTAAGTGTATTTATTTTGAGAGAGAGTAAGAGAGAGTGCATGCGTGCACATGAGCAGGGGAGGGGCAGAGAGAGAGGGATAGGAGAGAGTCCCAAGCAGACTCCATGCCGTCAGCACAGAGCCCAAGGCAGGATCGATCTCACAAATCGAGCTGTGAGATCATGACCTGAGCCGAAGTCAAGAGTTGGAGATTAACCAATTGAGCCACCTAGGCTCCCTGTTCTTTTTTTTTTTTCTTAAATATTTTATTTTTAAGCAATGCCTACACCCACTGTGGAGCTCAAACTCACAACCCCAAGACCAAGAGTCACATGCTCCACCAACTGAGCCAGGCAAGTGCCTCTTATTCCTGAATGTTCTAATGCTATTATTCGAAGAGTTTCCCGAAGGTACACAACCGGAAGTCCCGTGGGGAATTAAAAAGTTTCCACCCGTGGCTGGTCTACTGTTGCCAGCCCGTTTCCCAATCCTGAAACTCCACAGTAATACAGTTTTTCACCACATTCAGATTCGCCCGGGTTAAATCATATTCTGTGGCACAGAACAAGTGATATAACGTGAAATTCTCAGCCTCATTCCCTCAACACCAATATTATACAATGATTTCAGTCTGTTCAGAATAGGGCATGACAAAATAGTCACTAAGCTATGGAAAGACTGGATTTTAGCCAATATCATTTTCTGTCTTTAACGACTTAAATAGCTATGTGGCCATCCAGCTCTCATTATGACCTTCATTTGTCAGGTGCTTGAAAATAGCCCAGACACCTTTTCTTCCAGAGAGGCACCCTCCTGGGAAGAATGAGCCAGAAAGAGAGAGAAGGAGAGACAGCTCACAGCGGGAGCAAGCAAGGCGTCCTATTTCCTGCGGGAGCCATTTTGATTTGTGTGTCGGGGAGATTGCTCTCTGCCTCAGAAGGGCCTTTAAGACGTGCAGCTCTCCCTTCCCAGGCCCAGGCCCCTGAAGGAATGGTCAGAGACGTGTGATTTCTTCTCTAGCTTGGCCATGTTTGTGTCCTTGCATTTATGCTTAATCCTTCACTCTGACCACTTCTGTGAGCCTCTGCACCCCAACCTGGCTCCAGAAAGACTTTGTATCTATAGACCTCAGAGATAGCCTTCCAAAAAATTTTTTTCAGAAAAAAAAAAAATACATAAAATGCTAGCTACTTGCTCTGCCAAGACAAAACTTTGCCTGATCAAAATGTGTATCATCTCGGGGCACCTGGCTGGCTCCGTCGGTTAAGCGTCTGACTTCAGCTCAGGTCACGATCTCACGGCTCGTGAGTTCAAACGCCGAGTCAGGGTCCGTGCTGACAGCTCAGAGCTTGGGGCCTGCTTCAGATTCTGGGTCTCCCTCTCTCTCTGCCCCTCCACTGCTCACACTCTGTCTCTCTCAAGAATCAAGATAATAATAATAATAATAAACAAAAATAAATAAATAAATCACTGTATGTTTGAAACTAAATGAGAGCCAGGACAAATACAGAAACACCCAATTCTCTAAGTAGTCAGGGACATTTTTTTTTTTTTCCCCTAAGCCTCCTTTCCTGGCATGATCCCACGAGAGTTTCTTCATATTTGTGAGGCTCCATAATCCAGGTTCCTAGCCATAGATGAAAATTCCCCGAGCACCAAAGGATTGGTTTTCAACACATCGGCAATATCCTCTTCTTGGTTGTCTGAGCAGATCTACTTCAAGGAAAGAGGGCACGGAGAGCAAGGTCTTGATATCTGGGATATGAGAAAATCCAAGGGGACTGTGAGGAAACTTCTGTGGTTCTGTCAATACTCTATCTCTTGGTTTCTGGTTACACAACTACATTTTTCATGAAAATTCCCTCAAATGTACTTATGACCCGTGCATTTTCCTGTACGGTTTATACTTCAAAAGAAGGTCATATTTTTTAAAAAATCCATTAACATAAAAAATCCATTAACATCATTCATCTCCCAAAAGCCTGATCAGCCAAGGACATCTAACGCATGGTGGATCCACCTAGAGCTGGGCTGTCGAATGTGGTGTCCACAAGCCACATGTAGCTGTTGAGAGCTTGAAGGGTGGCTGGTCCGAACTGAGCTGTGCTGCGGGTTTACGCCACACACTAAATTTTAAAGGCACAGTATGAAAAACAGGTGAAGTACATTACGAATAATTTTATATTCACCACATGTTGAAATCATGTGTTTCAGATATATAGGGCAAAATAAAATATATTGTTAAAATTAGTCTCACCTGTTTCTTTTTGCTTGTTATATGGCTACTAGGAAATTAGATATTACACATGTGGCTCACACTATATTCTCTTGGACGGAATGGCCCTAGTGTCTCGAACTCTACCATTAGGCTGAGTGTGAGGTCGATGGTATAAACCCTGGCTTGACACACTCATACCTAACGTGGATATGCCCGTTCCCTGTGCAACAGCACAGAATACTTTATATGCTGGGGGAAAAGAACAATTATTTACCTTGATTTTTAAACTTGGGTTAAATACATACACATTATGCTTGATTTATTTTAATTAACACTCAGCTGAGTTGGGAATTAATAACAGCGAATGGTGGAAAATGTTGTGAAGTTAAAAATAGTCAAAGCAACGCTTCTAGAAAGGACAAACCGGGAGGGTCAGAATGCAGACAATCATGAGTCCAGACCACCCCAGCTAGGGAAATAGTACATCTTTTCTCTGGTTAAAAGTCTTCCCCCTTTGTCTAATATTTCTGCTTGCTGCGGGATGTTTTTTCAGGATTGATACTCGAGCTGTAGAAAACGTTCCTCCATCAGCGGAATCTGGCACAACAGCTCTTCAGATAGCAGGACCGGCAATTTTCAAATTCACTCTGGATTTGTTAAGTGGTTTGCAGCTGAGAAGCTAGATGAGCTGACTTTTCACTGTATGAATTCTAAAAATGCCTAGAGGCAAGCATCTTAAGAACTGCGATATTCTGTGGGCTATGTAATCAGTACATTATCAAAATATATGCACTTTTGATTATTACAGTGATCTAAAAATTGCTAATTATATAATAGCATGCCAACCAAAACATAATTACAGATAATACGTTATTTGGTGCGGATTCCTGTTATTGGCAAACTCTGAAACTAGTTACATATTTTCCCTGAAAATTCGAAATTCATTCCAAAAGTGTTAGACTCAGTCAAAGCTAGAAAGAAGCATTTGAGTAGGATCAGGAAAATTATAATCTTTTTCCATGACAGCCACTGGGGAAACACCTACCAATGGAAGTTTGACAAAATTGTGTACCATAAGCAAGGGTGAGGGGAGAATCTCTGTCATTCCATTCTTGCATTTGCAAAGGTTCTAATCCCCACCCTTAAGCTGACTATTCCATGGCACCGAGCTCACAGAACATTTGACATTTGTATATGTAATGCTATTTTTGCATTCGATAATCGTTGGAAAAATCAACGTCTAAGCATCTATAGGACAAAATGTTCTTTGTAAGCAGCAACACAAGCAAAGAAATTTCGTTGGATATTGCACCTGACTCAAAGATTGCTCTGCCTGTGTTGTTATAAACAAGGTATTCAGAACCAAAAAAAAAAAAAAAAAAGGTGCGAAATGAGGGGAAGGAAAAGGGAAAGACAGGTTGTCAAGGGGAGGAAGAGGAAAGAGAAAGAGAATGGAATGGTGCATCTTCTGGAAGTCATCAAAAGCATTGATTTGAGTTTACCTCCTGCTTGATATAAACGGTATCCGTGCAAAGCTCACCCCAAACCTGGGAAATGTCTCTGACTGGAAAGAGCGAGTAGGCTGATGAAATAGCTACAGTTAAGTCATGCTAAGTAATTCCTCTTTAGAGCCTCTTTAGTTGGGAACTTAGAATCTATTGTCTCTGGGCACTTGGGTGGCTCAGTGGGTTAAGCAACTGACTCTTGATTTCAGCTTAGGTCAAGACCTCATGCTTTGTGGGACTGAGGCCCCACCTGGGCTTCTGGGCTCCAGTGTGGAGCGTACTTGGGATTCTCTCTCCCTCTTGCTCTCAATGCCCCTCCCCCACTTGTGCGCACTCTCATTCTCTCTCAAAATAAACTTAAAAAAAATTTAAATAGGGGCGCCTGGGTGGCGCAGTCGGTTAAGCGTCCGACTTCAGCCAGGTCACGATCTCGCGGTCCGTGAGTTCGAGCCCCGCGTCGGGCTCTGGGCTGATGGCTCAGAGCCTGGAGCCTGTTTCCGATTCTGTGTCTCCCTCTCTCTCTGCCCCTCCCCCGTTCATGCTCTGTCTCTCTCTGTCCCAAAAATAAATAAAAAGCGTTGAAAAAAAAAAATTTAAAAAAAAAAAAAAATGAGAAACAGAGGGGCGCCTGGGTGGCTCAGTCAGTTGAGCGTCCGACTTCGGCTCAGGTAGTGATCTCACAGTTCATGGGTTCAAGCCCCGCGTTGGGCTCCTTGCTGACAGTTCGGAGCATGGAGCCTGCTTGGGATTCTGTGTCTCCCTCTCTCTGCCCCTCCCCTGTTTACGGTCTGTCTGTCTGTCTGTCTCTCTCTCTCTCTCAAAAAATAAATAAGCACTAAAAAAATTTTTTTAATGAGAAAAAGAGTCATTAACATTCACTAACACATTTACCATGTCCGCTATTCTTTGTTCCCTTATTTAGATCTGAGTTTTTAATCGGGGATCGTTTTTCATCAGCTGGAAGAACAAATTTTCTTTAACATTTTCCATAGGGCAGTTTTGCCTGAACAATGTCTGTCCTTTTGTCCGTCCTTTTGAAGGATATTTTTGCTAGATATGGAATTCTAGGTTGATGTTTTTTAACTCTCTCATTACTTTCAGAACAGAAATATTCTGTCTTCCAGCTGATATTAAGAGATACCAGATAATACCAGAGAGGTGAGAAATCAGTGATTATACATTTTTCTTCCCGTGGGTAATTCTTCCCACCCCTTCTCCCCATACTGCTTTTAGCAGTCTATATTTATCGTGGTTTCCCAACAGTGCGGTTATGGATTTTTTTTTTCAGTTGGTTTGGAAATTTGGAGGCTATTACTTCTTCAAACATCTTTTTCTTCAAGTGATTTTGTTTTCTCCTTTCTCCTCTTCATCTGTACTCCAGTTACATGTACCTGTAATTGACATTTATTGTCCTACTGGGTGCTAAGGTTCTTTTCATTTCCTTCATCTTTTTTCCTTCGGTCTGACCACCCACCGTCCTTCTGCAGTGTTTTCTTTTCTGCATGTCTAATCTGCTGCTAATCCCATCCAATGAAATGTTTATTTTAGATACTGTATTTCTCAACTCCAGAAAGTTCCTTTTTTTTTTTTTTAAGTAGGCTCCACACCCAGCATGGAGTCCAATGTGGGGCTTAAACTCATGACCCTGAGATCAAGATCTGAGCTCAGATTAAGAGTCAGACGCTCAACCAGCTAAGCCACCCAGGTGCCCCTCCATTTTGTGGCTTTTAAATATCTTTTTTTTCCTCCTCATTATGGTCTTGCTTTCCTTTAGATACTTGAACATTTTTATGGTAGTTGTTTTAAGGCTTTTTCTGCTGATTCCATCATTGCTGTCATGTTTGGGTCTTTTTTTCTCTTTTTTTTTTTTTTTCCATTTTTCTATATTGACTAACCTTTTTATTGGATGCTGGATATTTTGAACATTATATCGTTGAGTATCTGAATTTTTTCTTCCTGTAAAAAACGTTGAATTTTGTTTTGGCTGGCAGTTAAGTTACCCGCAAGTCAATTTGACCGTTTTGAGGCTTGTTTATAAGCTTTTTTTAGGATATCTAGAGTAGTCTTTAATCAAAAGCTAATTTAATCCTACTACTAAAATAAGAGGCTTCTCTCCACTGCCCGGGATGTTCAACTAGGTCTCTCAGTTCTGGCCAGTCAGGACCTGAATATCTTCTAGACCTGAAAGGCCCTCAGCGTATGTAGCTGTTCTTTGCCTGTCTGTGCTATTTCACTTTACATGTGTATAGCTTAGTATTCAGCCACAGACTCAAGACCACCCCTATGCAGGTTTCCACATTTCTGGAACTCCGTCTCTGCTGGTTCTCTGCTTGGTGTTACACACACACAGCCCCGACACGCTCACCATGGTCTGAGAGAGCCCGCTAGCTCCAAATCATGCCAGCTCAGCTATGTTGGGGAGCCTGCACCACAGCTATGAAACAGACTACCTCTATAGCCACCCTGCCAATAGATGCCTCACTCCTGCCTCTCCCCTCAATTATGTCAATTCCAACTAAGTCTCATGCTATAGGAACTTGAATCATACCAGGGATCCCAGAGGGGAGAGACTCTAGTTTTTAGCTTTCCAGTCTCTGAGCTCAGGGAGGCACTTCAGAAGGAGATTGGTATGGATCCTCAGCAAGCCGACACGTATTTGCCACATAACAGATTTCAAACCGTGAAAAAAAATGAGTGAAACTCATTCAACGTCCATGAGCAAACCACCCAGCTTACCAAATATTAAGGTCTGTCATATCTGCTTCAGATTATTTCCAAAGACATCAAGTTTAACAGATACACTTGAAAGTTATTTTTACCCCCTTGTCGGGGCGCCTGGGTGACTCAGTCGGTTAAGCGTCGGACTTCGGCTCAGGTCACGATCTCACAGTTCATGAGGTCGAGCCCCGCGTCGGGCTCTGTGCTGACAGCTCAGAGCCTGGAGCCTGCTTCACATTCTGTGTCTCCCTCTCTCTCTGCCCCTTCCCTGCTCATGCTCTGTCTCTCTCTGTCTCAAAAATAAATAAACATTTAAAAAAAATTTTTTAAGTTATTTTTACCCCCTTGTAGATTTCATTCCCTTCCCCAGTGGTAATCACTATTTCGAATCTTCACTTATTTTATCGATGTGTGCCAAAAAGATATGTCAAGAATACACAACGTACAAGCGTGACTAGTATTTCCAATGGCAAATTTCCATTCTTTCTTGGCAAACAAATATTTTTATGTGTAGGTGGCCCCTGTGATGGGCACCTTCTTTTGGTCTCCCGGTGGATAGATATTAGCTCTCCTCCAAGAAGAGGAAATTTGGGGGAAAGATCTTTCCATTTCTTCAGCTATGTCATTTCTCCCAGGACATGTGCTTCACTGCCCTTAGACCACAAAGGGGCGGCTGCCTCTGCCCAACACTGACTGAGTTGAATGGGATGGGCCTCCTCCTGCTATCCCCAGGTATCACCCCCCTGGGCCTGCCCAGAGAGTGAAATGAATACATCCAGGAATCCATGAAGGGTGCAACAGTTCTAGACTGAAGGGGTTTAAATACCTACAGAGTTGGGATTTACTGGGACATGTGTCTGGGAAAGCGCCTTCACTCTGGGCCAACAAGGCCTCCGTGAAAATACTTAAACTCTCACCAACCACAAGAATCCTTTTTTTTTTTTTTTTTCCTGAATCTTCCCTACGCTCAAAAGATTTCTATTTTCCCATTAATATCATTTTGGCTTTGTTTCTTGCAAACGGATGCCCTGACGTTATTAGGCACAGACAGCATTCACACTTTCCCTGACCAGAGTTACTTCACAAGGGAGAACCTCAAATCCAAGTTACTTCTCCAATTCTGAGAGAAAGAGGGAAGACAGGTGGATGGAATGGGAAGGAAAAATTTCAGTGCCCATACATTTCGCAAACACATCAACAACCTAGGCAAGAGGATGAACTACCTTATACTCGAGATATATCAAAATATATCAAGATATTTTTCCAATATGTGAATCACAGGGGTCTCTCCCCCTGTTTTTCCTTCTTTTCCAGTATAATTCTATAAAGCATGTTGTGTCAAGTGACAACTCCCAACAGTGGATGATAGCGTATTTCTGTCAATAGGGAGCTGTTATAGTATGGTCATGCTATACGGAACTGGAGATATGATTCTAATTGCCCCATTTTTCTTTTACTTTCTTTTGTTCGGTGACATACTTATCTCCCCAGATCTGGTTTCTGTGTGGAAGGAACTGAAATTATGCTGGAGAGCGGTTTTCTCTACGTTTCTTTCTACCTTATCTTTGGAAGGGGCAATGGTTTGTCTACAAAAATTTGTTGTACCATTATTAAATTTTAGAAGCCAAGACCTACTATCTAATATGCATCACTTCTTTTCAGAGCTACTTTATTCTTGAGAGCAAACAAAGAGAGAGAGAGAGAGAGAGAGTGTGTGTGTGTGTGTGCGACAGCTGACCTAGGTCCCTGGCTAGCTTACAAAACCTAAATGATTTTTGTTTTCTTAATTTAAAAGATGGCAAAATGATTTTTCTTTTTTTAATTTAAAGGGAGGTGATTCATCTGAACATTGTCAGCAAATAAATGGTCACGGGCCATGTACCAAGAACTTCCTGAGAGTTGGGGAAATTCACTAGATAGCACACAGACGGCAGAAGGAGAAGACACAGTCGACTGAACCCTGGCTCTTAAACTAAATAGATATGTAATTTGGGCACAACATTTTACCCCTGGGATTCTATTTTCTTATCTGTAAAAGGGGCTAAGAATGGGTCGTCACACATTTGTGAGGATCAGGTGATATAGATTTAGGATACACCTGGAACCTCGTATTCATTCATTCATTCATTCTATGCAACCTCGTACTACCTACCTTTCTGAAGATATAGTTTGAAGAAAAATCTTACACTAATGCCTACAATGACTCATTTTAATCTTTTGAGGAAATGACTGATAAAAACAAATTGCCACAGAAATACAGGACACAGAAATTTTAACTCCTTTTACCACTACTGTGGAAATAGATGTCTATTATAGTTGGCCAGAGAAACGCTCACAAAATATTCAAAAACCTGTGAACAAGCCTGTGAAGTATTATTTTAAATGTTTCGTTACCAACTTCTACCGCTCTTAACACGGGAAATAAACATGAAAAGAAAAGAAAAAATCTTCTCATTCATAAACATTGGCCCAAAGACCCTCAATATTGAAAGTAGCAATAAATGTCATTGGAAGTTTTGTGGGACATCTTTTCCCACTGACTTCAATTCAGGGGAAAAATTTAGTATCATCCCTTAAATTTTGTTTCAGGCACATTCTATTTCTTTTTTTTTTTTTTTAATTTTTTTTAAATGTTTATTTTTGAGACAGAGGGAAACAGAGCGCGAGTGCGGGAGGGGCAGAAAGAGGGAGAGACAGAATCTGAAACAGGCTCCAGGCTCCGAGCTGTCAGCACAGAGCCCGATGCGGGGCTCGAACCCACGAACCGTGAGATCATGACCTGAGCAGAAGTCGGACGCTTAACCGACTGAGCCACTCAGGTGCCTCAGGCACATTCTATTTCAAGGTCATGTCACCTTGTGTTTAAGACTGATGAAGCCCAGGGGCGCCTGGGTGGCGCAGTCGGTTAAGTGTCCGACTTCAGCCAGGTCACGATCTCGTGGTCCCTGAGTTCGAGCCCCGCGTCAGGCTCTAGGCTGACGGCTCAGAGCCTGGAGCCTGTTTCCGATTCTGTGTCTCCCTCTCTCTCTGCCCCTCCCCCGTTCATGCTCTGTCTCTCTCTGTCCCAAAAATAAATAAATGTTGAAAAAAAATTAAAAAAAAAAAAAGACTGATGAAGCCCAAATGACCATCAATAGTGGAGCAGTTAAATAAATTATAGGACAGTCACACAACCAATGCCTGAAGCAGAAAAGGACCCCTATGTGCTAATATGGGTAAGATCCCCCTCGTGTTAAGTTAAAAAGCAAAGTGCAAAACAGGGTACAGCATGTAACCTTTTGTGTAAAAGGTGGGGGAGGGAGGCAGTATAAGAATATAAATCTATATTTGCTGTATGTATATAAAGTAATACTGTAAGGATACACACAAGCTGCTCTATTTCCATTATGGAGGAAAAAAGGATGGTTAGACACAAAATGAGGAGTAACATTTTTTAATGTATATATTTTTATATCATTCTGATTTTCTTTAAGCTTATTTATTTTGAGAGAGAGAGAGAGAGCATGAGCAGGGGAGGGGCAGAGAGAGGCAGAGAGAGAGAGAGAGTCCCAAGCAGCCGGATGTAAAAACAATTAAACTATTGGGGTGCCTGGGTGGCTCAGTCGGTTGAGCGTCCGACTTTGGCTCAGGTCATGATCTCGCGGGTCTTGGGTTCGAGCCCCGCGTTGGGCTCTGTGCTGACAGCTAGGAGCCTGGAACCTGCTTCGGATTCTGTGTCTCCCCATCTCTCAGCCCCTCCCCTGCTCATGCTCTGTGTCTCTCTGTCTCTCAATAATAAATAAAGGTTAAAAAAATTTTTTTTAACAATTAGACTATGAATGAAGCCTGACGAAAACTCAAGGAAGCTTAGGCAAAAAAGAGCGTTGGAGGAAGAAAAGGATGGCTACAAAAATGTATCAGCTTTCATCTGTGCTCCTTCAAATCTTTGCTTACACTTCCTCTCCTCTCGTCTCTCCCAGTCTATTAAAAGCGCAATCTGTACCCCTCCTTCTCCCCATCTGATGCCCCTTCATTCAATTTTTCTATTCTCTTTTCCGTGGCACTTACCGCCCTCCAACACACAGTATTTTTTTTTTTAATATCTAATTCCCATTTATTTAAAGTTCTGTCAGTCTGTGTATACTATTTATATTAAAAACACAGGAAGCTGGGGCTCCTGGCAAAAATATACATTTCGATTTTGGAGATCGTTCAGACACTGAGAAGAGCTGTATCCTCAGCACCGGATCTGGGGGGGCAGTGGGGGGGAGGTCAGGCACAGGGTCTCTCCCTCCACAGTGCTGGCTCAAAGGGAGCACCCCAACCCCAATCCTTGGTCAGCCGAGGGTGGGGGTGGGAGAGGGAAGAGTCTTGTCAGTAGAGAATGAGCCCAGGGCATGGAAGGCGGGGGCAGAAGGACGGGACCCAGGAAGCCTGGGCTTTCGCCTCAGGTCTTCCCCAACCTTCCTCAGAGACCCTCACCAGCCCCTCGCCCTTCCAGGCCTGTCTCTTTCCTGGAGAAGCAGCCCGGGTGGGCTCTCGGACTTCCTGCTCACTTGGGCACGGTCCCAAGTTTTCTGCCAGGCAGATCAAGTCAGAGCCAAAGGACCAAGGTGCCCAATCTCCCATGGAACGGCAGGACAGCAGAGCAGAGGAGCCCTGGCTTGGAAATCAGGGATGCCTGGTGACCAAACCACTTTCTAGTTGGGTCGTTTGGGCAAGTCATCTAATCCTCTGCAATCTTGTGTTTCTTCACCTATGAAATGGGAATAATCGTGCCCCCCCCCCCATCAAGCGGTGGTGACGAATTAAATGGGATACCCTATAGAAAACATTTAGGAGAATGCCTAGCAGAGTGAAATTTCACCAGAGGAGAACAGTTGTCCTCAGGAGTTGGGGAAGTTTTCTATTTTCTTCCTGTTGAACTTCTTTAGACTGGCTCACCCTTCATGGTGTAGGGGAATTCTGCAACTCCGTGGACACCTGCGTTTCCAAACTTCTCACTAGCCCTGCGGGTTCTTCAATTGCAGAAATTATTCCAGACCCGACCAGACAAGGACTCAGGCTGCTGCTTCCTCCTCCCCTGCCCTCCCCCCGGCTCTGGCAGGAGAAGCCCAGGAACGGGTCCTGATGTTTCCTCATCGATATGTTTACATTAGCTAAGACTTTTATAAATTCTGTAGGGAAAATGTCAAGCTGTAAACACGAACCATCCTGGGGTGGGCGGGCTTTTAGGCACAACGCTTTGGGGCCACACTTGGCTTTGGGGCCAACGCTTTTAGGCCGCCTGACGCATCAAGGGACACTTAACGAACAGGAATCAGCAGCACCTCTTTACTACAGGTCAATTCTTACAAACGATAGCTTTCTTAGCCTGGTCTAGAAAATTCTGCATGGGCCATGACAGTAAAATCAAGTATTTGATTTATACTCTTAGTTCGATCTAATGTATCCCAGACTGGCTGGTTCATTTTTAAATGTGTGTTTTATTCAGAAATACTTTCTTGCATATGTTTTTTTTGCTCATAATCAGATTGTTTGGAGCTGTCTAATAGGATCCCGGCATATGGCCCTTACCGATTGGCTGCTGCTTGCCGAAAACTTCCAAACATCTTGTCCAAGGCAAACACATGACTTCCTCTTACATTTGCTTGCGACAACTGACTTGAGTGCTTTTTAGAGAAAATCCTTAAAGGTTTCTCCTCTTCTCTAAAAGCGTCTTTATTTCTAGATTTCAAACGTATTTTTTTTTCATTCTTTTCACCATTTAAATCATGTAAAGTTTCTATGTAGAAAGAAGAAAGAGTCTTATCCAAATTAAATTACTTGGCCAGGAAAAAAAAAAATCCACCTTGGGACCGAACCCTTCCCAAATGATATTCGTCCCTTCATTGTTCCCTCACTCCACAAATATTTATTGAGTGCTGACTGTTGTAAGACATTACGTAAGATTCTGTGAGTGAAATAGAGATAAATTAGTCACCAGCCCTTTCTCCGGCAGGCCTAGGGGAGACAGGCCTGAGATACAAATGTTGGTAAGGACACTTACAAAGGAGTCATAAAGATGAGAAGAACAGGAGAT